>NW_011889048.1:788545-793219 GCF_000151845.1 Pteropus vampyrus
CCTCGTTTACTGAGCATCTGATGACCGCTTCTTCAACTTATTTATCAGGCAGATTACTCATTCCCGGTTCCCTGGGGTTTCGTTCTGGAGGACTTTCTTGTTCCTTCACTTGAGAGAGAGTCTCTGTCCTTCCATTTGCCTGACTTTCTATTCACGTGAGTTAGACAAAGTAGCCGTCTCTTCCATCCCTGGGAAAGTGGCCTGGTCTATCAGCGGCCTCTGTAGGCCGCAGGCTGGGAGGAGCCAAGCGGGTGCGTGGGGCGTCAGGGGTGCTGGCCCGCGAAGACAGCGCTGGGGGGTGCGGCCGGGTGTGCGCGGTGATGCCCACCGAGGACAGCGCTGGGGGGTGCGGCCGGGTGTGCGTGGTGATGCCCACCAAGGACAGCGCTGGGGGGTGCGGCCAGGTGTGGGCGGTTACGCCCTGTGGCCCTGCCTGCTCCCTTCATTTGGGGCCGATGTGGGCTCCACGGTGTGTCCAGAACGTGCTGCATTGACCCCGCGGGTGGGCGATGGCCCTGGCCAGAGCTCCCGCCCTGTGGAGGTGGAGGGGCGTCAGCCACGCGCACTGCCCCTCCCTGCCCCCCGCCCCGTCCGGATGGCTTCCGTGGCCCCAGCCTCCTCTGTTCGTCTGTCTCATCTTTTGTCCAAAGCTGTTCGTTCAGCCATTGCTTGTGTCACAGGAGTAGCAGGTCTGCGTCATGTGCGTTTGAGTTTGCTCGCAGGAGGGCGGATTCCGTGGCCCCCTGCACCCCCCCCCTCGGACCCTTCTGGAAAGTTCTTTGTCTGCACCGGCCTGTGTAGCTTGCACTGCACTGAACGTCTCATTGAAGTTTAAACAAAATGACTGTGGCTCGAGGCTGCAAAAGTGGGCGGTGCATCCAGGGTCACTGACACCGGCGCCTCAGAACCTGGTCGCCGGCCGGTGGCCCTGGCAGGTCAGCCCCTCGGAAGGACTGGGCCAGGGGACACTGGGCGCTTCCCTTTGTGACGGTCTGCGGTGGCACTCAGACCACTGGCGGGTCCAGGAGGAGGTTGCAAGGGAAACTGGAGCATGCTGGGAGACGGACAGGAAGGAACCACAGGCCGCGGTCACAGGCTCAGGAGAGCAGTGCCCACAGGGAAGGCGACAGCCGTCTCCGGCCAGTGACACAGCTCCCACCTGAGGAAACCAGGGGAACAAGCCAAGTGGGTGGGCGGGAAGGAGCAGAGACCCAGGCAGGAGGGAAACGACACAGAGCCACCAAACCTGGACCTGGGTCCTCGGAGATCGAGGGACATTTAGCAGCTAGCTGGCCTTGCAGGGGTCCCTTTTCAGCTGCCCCGAAATTATGCACGTTCATCCCCACAAAACCAACACTCCCCTCCCAGCCACCTGAGCCTCCTGTGGGACATGGCCGTGTGTCCCCGCTGGGCCCGCATTTCTGCTGCACAGAGCGGTGGCAGAGGGCCCATCTGTCCACCGTGCACACCACTCTCTGCTCGTGGCCCCCCCGGGGGTGGGCGGGCCACCCCAGACCTTCACTGTGGCTTGCTCTCCACAGGGGTCCTTTAAGGAGCTGGTTTACGTGTTCTTCATGTTGAAAGACGCCGGCCTCGCCCCAGACCTGCTGTCCTACGCTGCCGCCCTGCAGTGCATGGGGCGGCTGGATCGGGACGCCAGCGCCATCCAGAGGTGGGTGGCCTGTTGGGGACAGAGTGATGTGTCAGGGCCTGGGAGGGTGGCCGGGACTCCCTGCAGGACCCAATGGCCACCTGTTGCTGAGATCCACAGGGTGGTCGGGGGCGACCCTGTGAGTCAAGGACCCACCGGCCATCATGTGTTCCCACAGATGTCTGAAGCAGATGGCCCACGACGGGCTGCAGCCTCAGGCGCTCTTCACAAGCCTGTCGCTGTGCAAGGAGGACCAGGCCGCACTGCTGCGCGCCCTGCGCAAGGCCGAGCCCACCTTCAGCGCCCCACAGTCGCCCCTGCCCGTGTCCCAGCTCAACAGCTCGCCCCTGCTCAGGGAGATCTACGACAAGGTGAGCCCCAGCCTCCGGCTTGGCACCTGCAGGCAGGGTCCTATGCGGGGCTTGAGCCAGGGCCGTCCGATCCCCGGGCAGTCCCCAGGAGCCCTAGCCCTCTGCTTCCCCTCGCTGGGCCACCCGTGTCTCAGAGCCACGGTGCCTACTGCCCGGACGTTGAGCCCGCCAGACTTGGCAAGCACCTGGCCCCCAGCAGGGCCCTGAGGCCAAAGGTTAGAGCCAGAAGGTGCCAGGAGGAGGAAGGGGCCGCCACGGGTGCTCCGGGCACCACAACCCCAGGGTCACTGTCCCACTGGGAGACTCAGCTGAGGGCGGAGCACAGGCGGGCAGCAGGGCAGTGCAGCGGGCGGGCCAGGACCCGCTCCCTCCCAGCAGGGGAAGGTGTGGGGCACGGCTAGCAGGTGGCCTGGGTGTCTGTTTTTATGGGGAAGTAATCTGCCCACCCTGCAGTTTGCCTTTTAAAGCTGGGCCGTCCCGTCGCCCAGCCTAGCGAGGCCTGACAAGCACACAGCCCACTGCTTGTAAACCGGCCTCACTCTTACACGCTGTCCCGCACTGGCCTTTTCCCCGTGGACTGCAAGACAGATGACTTTCAGGGCACTGGGAGAGTGGAACCTGATTCTGCGGGGCGGGGGTCCTGGGCAGTGCAGAGTGGGCAGCTGGTCTCCACCCTTGGTGTGGATGACTTTCCACCACAAGGGATGCCCGTATACCCGGCAGGCGCCTGGGCCTCACTGCCTGCCTGTCCGCACCTGCAGGACCGCCCCGTGTCCTACCCGAAGCAGCACCTGCCTCTGAAGACACTGAAGGGCCTGTTCCAGCAGCAGCTCAGCGTGGAGATGGCCACCACCATCACGGTGGACTCTGTGGAAAAGGCTCCATCGCTGACCACAGAGGTCCTGCAAGCGGTAGGGACCTGGCTGCGCCGAAGGCCCCGCTTGGCAGAACTGGGAGTCCCCTGGTCTGACAGTGTAGCCGGCTGGGCGGCAGCCCTGTCTCCCCACCTGACCGTGGGCCAGGGCCCGCCCCAGCAGAGTGCTCCACAGCCGCGTGGTTCTTGAGCTACCGCAGCACCGCTTCCGAGCGGACCCGCCCCCCGCCCCACGCCCCACCCCCGCCCCACCCCCGGGAACTGTGAGCAGGAGACCCAAAGGGCTAGGCAGTGACCCTGTGTCCTTTCCCCACCCCCGCAGCGGAAGACCCTGCAGGGGCTGCGTGCCCAGTGGGAGGCGGAGCTGTGCCGGGCGCTGCGGGAGATCAAGGCCAGCGAGGCCCACGCCGCCCGCGAGGGCCGCCCGTCTCTCTTTCCCTACCTGTGCCTGCTCAGTGAGGGGGAGTTCGCAGGGCTGCTGCTGCAGGTGGGCGGTGCGCATGTGGGGGCGGGGCCTGGGTGGGGCGGGGCCGGTGCGTGCGGGGCGGGGCCCGGGGCTCACGGTGGCACCGCCCTCAGACCCTGCAGGCGCTGCCCCCGCAGGGAGAGTCGCTCCTCTTCCTGGCGCAGCAGCTGGGCCTGCGCGTCTTCAACCGGCACGTGGTGCAGAGGAAGCGGCTCACCCAGGAGGTGCGGGAGCTGGAGCGGCGCTACTTCAAGTACCTGCACCTGCTGGCCTCTGACACCCAGGTGAGGCCCGGAGGGCATGGGATCAGGAGCTGCTCCCGGGCCTGGGACCTGGGGATTCCTCAGGCCTGGGGGAGCCCAGGTGGGTTTCAAGATGGGAAACCGAGGCCTTTAGCGTGGGTCACGTTCTTACTTCTCCTTCCTGGGGCAGTGGGATTTGCCACCAGGTCCTGGCATTTTATTGGCTGCCCCCCAGCCTCTGTTTCCTCATCTGCAGCATTCCGCCCGCAGGGGCAGCTGGGGGTGTACAGCTCTGCTCCCAGGTCCCCAGTCCCCTGACCTGCACTACTTCCCACAGGTGGCAGCGTCCTGCCTGCCGCGACAGCACTGGGAGGCACTGGGGGCTCCAGAAGCCCCCCACGAGCAGCCCTGGCCCTTGCCTGTGGTGGCGCAGCTGGGCAAGCAGCTGGCGGAGGTGCTGGTGCAGACAGTGCGGATGCCCGGCCACCTGGCAGAGCGCCAGGGCTCCTGCAAACTCATCCCCGTGCTCTACCACGTGTACTCCTTCCGCAGCTTCCGCCAGGTGGGCCCGCTGGAACGTGCTTCTAATCTAGAGACCCCTCCTCCACCTCCAGGGACAGGGGGCACCCAGAGGGTGGGGGCCTGAGATGAGGCTGGGGACTCTGGATGACACAGGACCCCTGGGTCAAGATGGGGTCGAAGTCCTTTTGAGGTCACGGCCTGGTCTCAGGATCAGAGCATCTGATGGGATCTTGGGGCCCTCTGCCTGCTGCCGCCTTTGGGGATGTCGACCCCCTGACCGGAGTCCACCCACCCTGCCCCCAGATCGGGATCTTGAAGCCACACCCGGCCTTCATGCAGCTGCTGGCAACGGCGGCTGAGCGCACCATGACCTTCGAAGCCGCGGAGGTGCCCATGCTGTGTCCACCGCTGCCCTGGACGTCGCCACATTCAGGCGCCTTCCTGCTGAGCCCCACCAAGCTGATGCGCTCCATGGAGGGCACCGTGCAGCACCAGCGCCTGCTGGAGGGCTGCCCGCCCGCCGAGCTGCACGGCGCCCTGGACGCCCT
>NW_011889048.1:794379-796886 GCF_000151845.1 Pteropus vampyrus
GGCCGGGACAGTGTGGGCGCTGCTTCCGTCAACCTGGTGCCCTCGGACCTGCCGCAGGACGTGTACAGTGGGGTGGCCACACAGGTGGGTGTCACGGACCCTCAACCTGTTCTCATCCTCGGAGCCCACCTGGTGTCTGTCCTTTGCCCACCTGGGCGATGCTGACCCCACAGCCATAACCTCAGCTGTCACATGTGATGTGATTGGGCAGTCAGGGTGGGCCTCCCGGGCAGGTGTCAGTCACGTCTGTGAGACCTGTGCAAGAGGTGTGTCCTCTTGGGGGTGCAGCTGGGAGGGGCGGGCCTGCTTGCTGAACCCTAACTCCTGCCCAGGTGGAGGTGTTCCGCAGGCAGGACGCCGAGCAGGGTATGCGGGTGGCCCAGGTGCTGGAGGGCTTCATCAGCCGTAAGGTGGTCAAGCAGACGGTGATGACCGTGGTGTATGGGGTCACCCGCTACGGGGGCCGCCTGCAGATCGAGAAGCGCCTCCGGGAGCTCAGCGACTTCCCTCAGGTGTGCACTTTCACCCTAAATCCCTCCTACCGCGTCTCCTGGGCAGTGGTCTGTGCCGCCAGCAGCTCTGGCTGAGGGGCTCGCTTCCCCTCTCCGGGATGGGCGGAGGGACCCACAGGAGGGAGCCATCCCCTTGGCCCGTGGGGTATGGACCTCGGGAGATTGAGACAGCCCTGTAAGGTCGGCTTGCCCTGGGCCGTAGGGGCGGGTGTGGGGTGGCCGTCCTGCCGCTCAGCTCTGCCCCCGCTCGCCCTGCTCATGCCTAGGAGTTCGTGTGGGAGGCCTCTCATTACCTCGTGCGCCAGGTGTTCAACAGTCTCCAGGAGATGTTCTCGGGCACCCGAGCCATCCAGGTACGTCCCAGGCCCACGCTTCCCAGGCGTGGCTTCCCAGACGGGCCCCGTCCTGAGCCTGTCCCCACCCCTGCAGCGCTGGCTGGCCGAGAGCGCCCGGCTCATCGCCCGCACCGGCTCCGCTGTGGAGTGGGTCACGCCCCTGGGCATCCCCGTCATCCAGCCTTACCACCACGACTCCAAGGTGTTGGTACGTGCCGCTCTCACCCCAGCCCACCCCACCCCACCCCACCCGGCACCAGCGCCGGCCTCACGCCTCCGGCCTTTCCCCCCACAACCCTGCAGATCGGCGGTGGGATCCAGAGCCTCACCTTCAGCAACAGTGGGGACACCAGCCAGTGAGTGCTCGGGGCGGTGCTGGGCCTGGATGGGGGGCAGCTGGGTGAGGACTGGGCGAGGCAGAGGTCCTGGGCGCCTCACCTCGGCCCCGGTTCCCCCAGAAAGCCCAACACACTGAAGCAGAAGAATGGCTTCCCGCCCAACTTCATCCACTCCCTGGACTCCTCGCACATGATGCTCACCGCCCTGCACTGCTACAGGTGGGCCCCGTGCGGTCGCTCCCTTCCTGCCGCGGGCGGGGTCTGTCCTGGCTGCTGGGGCCCTGACGGCGACCCCCGTAGTGTGGGAGACAGTCAGTGAGGTCAGGTTCTGCAGGCGGGGGCCCCAGCCACGTGAGTCTGTGGCATCTGCCGTCAGAAGGGAGCTGTGCAGGTGCACACAGAGGCCCTGGGGTGGCAAGGCACACGTGACGGGGAGGCGCTGGGCCTCAGAGGGAAGGGACGGTCCCTCGGAGTGTAAAATAAAACCAGCCCTGGGGGGGTCCCTGTGGCCTATCTGTCCATCCACCCAGGTGAGTGTTGGCATGCACTGTGGTCAGTGTCCAGGAACTCAGAGACGCTGTCCTGACATGCATGGGCCTCGCAGCATCTAGCACAACTGTCCTGAGTCCCCCGAGGCCGTGAGCCTGGCGTGATGGGGCAGGCGTGAGGACGGGTCTGTTAGGACTGCTAACGGAGCATCGACGGGACTGAGCCACGGTTCCCGGGCAGGCTCTGTGTTCCTGCCGGTCCCCCACGTGGAGCCCTCTGGTGGGACAGCGCCCGCTGGTCCCTGCGTGGAGCTGAGGACCACCCAGGCAGCAGTTTGGAGCAGCAACAGGGGACGTGGAAGCCAAGAGTTTCTCCCTAAGACGAGCGCTTTCCCAGCATGCCGAAGGGGACAGTTTCTGAGCACACAGAGGCGGGGGGCCGTGGGGGGCAGGAGGGCGTGCCTTGCTGGGCTCAGATCCCAAGCCCAGTGGGCAGGAGCTGGGCCTGGAGTGGACCTGGAGGGACAGCGACCCCCCCCTCACTGGAGTCCCTGCCTGCTGCAGGAAAGGCCTGACGTTCGTGTCTGTGCACGACTGCTTCTGGACCCACGCGGCCGACGTCGCCGTCATGAACCAGGTGCCCGCCCCGCCCTCCCCCTGGTCCTCTCCACGTGGGACCTTGCAGCCCCTGCCTCAGTCCGTCTGTCGGTCCCAGCGCTCACCCTGGGGGTTGGGGCAGGGGGGCGGCGACCCTGCCCCTCAGACCCTTGTTCCGGCTCCCGCCATCCCCAGGTGTGCCGGGAGCAGTTTGTCCGCCTGCACAGCCAGCCCATC
>NW_011889048.1:796936-798242 GCF_000151845.1 Pteropus vampyrus
CTGCCCAGGTGGAGGTGTTCCGCAGGCAGGACGCCGAGCAGGGTATGCGGGTGGCCCAGGTGCTGGAGGGCTTCATCAGCCGTAAGGTGGTCAAGCAGACGGTGATGACCGTGGTGTATGGGGTCACCCGCTACGGGGGCCGCCTGCAGATCGAGAAGCGCCTCCGGGAGCTCAGCGACTTCCCTCAGGTGTGCACTTTCACCCTAAATCCCTCCTACCGCGTCTCCTGCGCAGTGGCCTGTGGCCGCCAGCAGCTCTGGCTGAGGGGCTCGCTTCCCCTCTCCGGGATGGGCGGAGGGACCCACAGGAGGGAGCCATCCCCTTGGCCCGTGGGGTATGGACTTCAGGAGATTGAGACAGCCCTGTAAGGTCGGCTTGCCCTGGGCCGTAGGGGCGGGTGTGGGGTGGCCGTCCTGCCGCTCAGCTCTGCCCCCGCTCGCCCTGCTCATGCCTAGGAGTTCGTGTGGGAGGCCTCTCATTACCTCGTGCGCCAGGTGTTCAACAGTCTCCAGGAGATGTTCTCGGGCACCCGAGCCATCCAGGTACGTCCCAGGCCCACGCTTCCCAGGCGTGGCTTCCCAGACGGGCCCCGTCCTGAGTCTGTCCCCACCCCTGTAGCGCTGGCTGGCCGAGAGCGCCCGGCTCATCGCCCGCACCGGCTCCGCTGTGGAGTGGGTCACGCCCCTGGGCATCCCCATCATCCAGCCTTACCACCACGACTCCAAGGTGTTGGTACGTGCCGCTCTCACCCCAGCCCACCCCACCCCACCCCACCCGGCACCAGCGCCGGCCTCACGCCTCCGGCCTTTCCCCCCACAACCCTGCAGATCGGCGGTGGGATCCAGAGCCTCACCTTCAGCAACAGTGGGGACACCAGCCAGTGAGTGCTCGGGGCGGTGCTGGGCCTGGATGGGGGGCAGCTGGGTGAGGACTGGGCGAGGCAGAGGTCCTGGGCGCCTCACCTCGGCCCCGGTTCCCCCAGAAAGCCCAACACACTGAAGCAGAAGAATGGCTTCCCGCCCAACTTCATCCACTCCCTGGACTCCTCACACATGATGCTCACCGCCCTGCACTGCTACAGGTGGGCCCCGTGCGGTCGCTCCCTTCCTGCCGCGGGCGGGGTCTGTCCTGGCTGCTGGGGCCCTGACGGCGACCCCCGTAGTGTGGGAGACAGTCAGTGAGGTCAGGTTCTGCAGGCGGGGGCCCCAGCCACGTGAGTCTGTGGCATCTGCCGTCAGAAGGGAGCTGTGCAGGTGCACACAGAGGCCCTGGGGTGGCAAGGCACACGTGACGGGGAGGCGCTGGG
>NW_011889048.1:800287-800845 GCF_000151845.1 Pteropus vampyrus
GCAGAGCGGAGCCCATGCGCACCTGTCCCAGCCGAGCAATCACGTGCGGGCGGCTGGGCGCCAATGCTGTCGTTTATTGCGCGGAATGGGGGTGTGGGGCGTTAGTGGGGCGTGGGGGCGTGGTGGGGGCGCTGCTGCCTCAGCTTGTCAGTACATTCATCACGAAGGCGCCCCCCAGCCTCACCCCCACGCCCAAGTGCAGCCAGGACTGCCATCCCCTGGGTGCCAGCGCTGGAGGGCGTGGCGTGCGCCCACTCCAGGGAGGTCACCGCGGGACGCGCAGACAGGGGCCGGGCCGGTTATTGCGTGAGCGCGATGGGGGCAGCGGGAAGCTGTCAGGCCGAGTATTGCACTTAAACAGAATCCTCATCGGACGGTGGGCCACCTACGAGGGCGGGGGCGGGCGGGACTCCACGGCCATCTCCTCTGAGCCACGGGGTGGCCCCGTCCCCATTTCACAGTTGGGGAAACTGAGGCACCGAGGTGAAGGGGGCCCCCTCGCACGCTGGCAGGGCCACCGCCGGGGGCAGGGGCAATGTGGGTGGGCGCAGGGTGATG
>NW_011889048.1:803025-807113 GCF_000151845.1 Pteropus vampyrus
CCCAAACCCCTCTGTGCCCCACCCAGTCCTGCTTTCCCAGCCACCGTCTTCGTTCCCACAAGTGGCACTAAGGTGACCATCTCTCTGCCTCCTACGTCTAGTCACCAGCAAGTCCTGAGGTCCCCCTACCTCTCCCTACAGCCAGGCCAGAAAACTACCTCCTTCCTGGGCACCCGTGTAGGACACAAGTCTGACAGGCGCTTTCCCGCGCAGAATCATCCGAGGCTCCCAGTGCTCCTGTCTGCAGTCCGAAGGCCCCCCACAGCCCACTGGGCCCTGTGCACCCAGTCCCTGCCTGCCCCCCTAGCCTCCCCCCCAGCTTCCCCGGCTCCCTGGACTCCAGGCCTCTCCCCACCTCAGGGCCTTTGCACACCCTACACCCGCTCCCAGGGCGTGCCTCTGGCGGCACCTCATCCCGGTGTCCACTCGCAAGGCTCCCATGTCCGCAGGCTACGACGGAAGCTTCCGAGGGCGGTGCCCGGGACATGGCAGGTGCTTGGCAAGGACTTGCCAAAGGAGCAGAGCCCTGCACAGCCAGAAGGCCTTGCCTCCTGTGGGCCAGCGAGGCCCTGACCACCCCCTCCCCTCCACACACGGCCCCTGTGCCCGCGGAGGCCAGCAGCCAGGCCCACTCACCAATGCGGTCCAGGCGGTCGATGGCGACGGTCTCGAAGGCCCGTCGCATCATGGGGTACTCCTCCAGCACCTCGTTGAAGTTGTCCACACTCAACGAGTAGAGGCGGCAGTAGGTGTCGGCCCGCACGCTGGCCGTGCGCCGGCCTCGCGTCAGGAGGCAGATCTCTGCGTGCAGCCCACAGAGGCGCCTCAGCAGCCGGCCCCCCCCCCCGCCACCCGTCCCCCCCCCCCAGCCACCCGTCCAGCCCCAGGCCTCCCAGCTGCCACACGCCTGCCGCAGCCTTCCACCGAGGCCCCTCCCGACGGCCGAACTGGCCACGCCAGTACCGTGTGGCCTCACCACCTTCCTCTGCACCCCCAGAAAGGATGTGGCCTGTGGCTGCCCGCCCCTGCCCCCGAAGACACTCACCCCCGAAGTAAGAGCCGTCGGACAGCTTCATCTCCTTGTTGCCCTTGGTGAGCACGCTGACCACGCCATGCTGGATGAAGTACATCTTCTTGCCAATGGTGCCCTCGCGGATGATGTAGTCACCCGGCTGGAAGACCTCGAACTTGAGTTTGGTTAGCATGGCCGTGACAAAGTTGGGGTCGGCATTAGCAAACAGTGGCATCGAGGCCACCAGCTTCCGGCAGTTGAAGTTGACAATCTCCTGGAGGGGTGGGAGGCAGGGGTGACATCAGGGCACAGATCCAGCTCTTCCTCCTTCCCGCCTTACCTTTGCGATGGCGTCACCTCTCGGCCCCTCCGTTTTTTTGGTCTGCGAAAGAGTTTCAATGCTTTAACCTGAAAGCCAGCATTTTACTTAATGGCCAAACCCTAGCGGTTCTGTCACCGAAGACAGGAGCAAGAAAAGATGGACACAGACTCCCTGTCATTTAACTCCCTCGGCAATGCTGGCCGGTGCGATCGGACGAGGAAAGGCAGCTGCAGACAAAAGAGATGGACACGGTGACGTACAATGATCTGTTCGCCACCTGGAATCAGCACAAAATCACGGCAATAGCAGAACCCGGTCGTGACAGCAAGCGGCACAGAAACCACGGGAGCCAGGAACACTGAAACGAGTCACCGTGGCGACGTCGGGCCGACGGTCGCCCTCGGCGGCAAAGCTGCTAGGGCACGGAAACGTTCCGTGCTCGACCTGGGTGGCGGTCCCACGGGGCTTTCATTTCCCGGAACAGCCATCGAGCACCCTCACGACGTGAGCGGTTTGCTGCAGTGTGCACGTCCACATAGGGGACAGGCTGCCGTAACGAGACGCCACCGGCTTTCGTCGACGCAAGGAAGAGCCTCTCGGAAGAGGAGGTGAGGGCTGAGAAGACCGTTTACACCAGCGTGAAGAGCTACGAGGAATGGTGGGGGCACGAAGGTCACAAGACACATCCAGACCCACGAGAAGAACCCTCGGAAACGCTCCCGAAAGACACAGCGCTCCTCAGCATCGCGACGGCGCCAGACGCGCAAACGTGGAGATCCCTTCCGATCTGCGCATTTTCCGCGATCCCGGTGGAAACCGCTCAGGTTGGCTTCCTCGTAACTGGAGCTGGTCAGGTTCGTTTAGGCCGAATGAGCAAACACAGCGGAAAGGCCGTGAGAAAGGGGGGCGGGGAGGCGCGACTCACCCTCTGAGATACTAAACCGTGCTGTAAAGCCTCGCACAGAGCAGACGGGCCGGCTGAATGGAGTAAAATTCCAGAACACAACACGGCACAATGGGACCTTAGGGTAGAGGTGGCCCCCGCCTCAAGGCACAGAGCTGGACATTTCAGCCCCATGGCAGCAGATGACCAGAAAACATCGCCCAAAATGGCAACGTGTCCGTGCTCATGGGGAATCACACGGAACGGAGCGCATCCGACGCCCTGCCACGACGCCCCGGGGTGGCCGAATGGGCGTGCAGGCACGGGCCATCGACATGCTGCCCACCGGGCACCCTTCAAATCGGAAGGCACGCCGGCTAGAAGTGACGGGAAAAAGACGCTCCATGCAAATAGAAACAGAAAGTGGCAGTAGCAATAGTCAGGTCAGATACAATGGACTTTAAAACAAAACATGTTAACAAAACACAGGACATTACGTGACGATAGAGAGGGTCAGTCTAAGACGAGGATACAGCAGTCGGAAATAGCTACGCACCCCACACGGGGCACTAAATCCATGCAGAGGCACCAACGGACGCAAAGGGACCGACCACGCTGACGTCATAACGTCGGGGATCTTACCACCGCACTCACGTCCACGGCCAGGCCACGCAGACCAAGTTAAGAAGGAGAGAAGGGCTTTCAATGTCACGTGAGATGAGCTCGACTTAATACACATTTATAGAACGTCTCGTCCCCAAACTGCAGCATACGTAATTTTCAAGTGCACACGGAACCTTCTCCAGGAGAGACGATATGCTAGACCACAAGACAAACTACCATTTTCAGAGGCCACCTCCGGCCGCTTCTGGAAAGAGCGGTAAACAGCACATTAATTAGCAGGCTGCAGAGGCAGCCTCTCCGTGCACGGGGGACATGCTCGGTCTCAGGGCTTGCCCCGGGCCTGTGTGTACTGACATTAAGCTCCCGCAGTCAGAAGAGCGTGGCGCTGGGGACATAAACACACGCACGCACATCGGTGGACGGAACAGAGCCTGGAGACAAAACCTCGCCCTCGCGGTCCCACGACCTCGGACAGAGGAGGCGCGGACACACGGCAGAGCAGACAGGTCTGTGACGAGCGCTGCTGGCAGAACTGGACGGTCACCCGCACGACGACGAAACTGGCCACCTTCTCGCGCCACGTACAGAGTCAAGTGCAAGTGGATTAGACACGTGACGTAAGACCGAACCATAAAACCCCAGCAGTAAACAGGAGGTAAACGCTGACGTGGTCTCAGCGATACCGTATGGACGTGGCTCCTCGGCAAATGGAAACAATGGAATAAACAAACCAACGGGATTTCGTCAAACTAGAGTTCTCAGCCAGCGAAGGAAGCCATCGACGAAACGAAAAGACGGTCCACGGACTGGGAGAGGAGTCTGGCCAACGATACATCCGACCAGGGGTTGACAGCCCGAGTGTGGACGGAGCTCATACGACCCGACGCACAAAAACAAACGGTCCAGTGAAAGGACGGGCAGGGGGCCTGCACAGACACCTCTCCCAGGGGAACACGCAGATGGTCGTTGGACGTAGGAAAAGATGCTCGGCGTCACCAATCATCAGGGAAACGCAGATGAAAACCAGCGAGCTCTCACCTCACGCCTGTCACAGTGGCCCTCGTCAATAAACCAGCAAACGACAGGCACTGGTGAGGACACGGAGAAAAGAGGGCCTCGCGCCCTGTGCTGGTGGGAGTAGCAGCCACTACGGAAGACAGCGTGCAGGTGCCTCGGAAAATCGAAAACACACTACCGGATGGCCCAGCACGTCCACTCCGGGCATTCACCCGAAGAAAACCAAGACA
>NW_011889048.1:808170-821734 GCF_000151845.1 Pteropus vampyrus
CCTCTCCCAGGGGAACACGCAGATGGTCGTTGGACGTAGGAAAAGATGCTCGGCATCACCAATCATCAGGGAAACGCAGATGAAAACCAGTGAGCTCTCACCTCACGCCTGTCACAATGGCCCTCGTCAATAAACCAGCAAACGACAGGCACTGGTGAGGACACGGAGAAAAGGGGGCCTCGCGCCCTGTGCTGGTGGGAGTAGCAGCCACTACAGAAGACAGCGTGC
The DNA here is from genome assembly GCF_000151845.1 of Pteropus vampyrus. NCBI lineage: Eukaryota > Metazoa > Chordata > Mammalia > Chiroptera > Pteropodidae > Pteropus > Pteropus vampyrus. The sequence continues at coordinate 808,399 of NW_011889048.1, forward strand.
AGGTGCCTCGGAAAATCGAAAACACACTACCGGATGGCCCAGCACGTCCACTCCGGGCATTCACCCGAAGAAAACCAAGACACTAATTCGAAAAGACAAATGCACCGCTCCGTTCACTGCGGCAAAACTAGTAATAACCAAGACACGGAAGCAGCGCAAGTGCCCATCAGTGGATGACTGGACAAAGAAGAAGTGGTACAGATGGACAGTGGAACGTCACTCGGCCGAAAGAAAGAGTGAACTGTTGCCATCTTCGACGACATGGATGGACCTGGAGGGGACTATGCTGACCGAGATAGGTCAGAGGACAAACACTAGATGATCTCACTTAGCTGTGGACTCTAAAAAACAAAACGAAATGGATAAACGAAACGGAAATAGACCCGAAGATGCAGAGAACAAGCTGCTGGCTGCTCCATGTGTACAGTAAGCACACATAGAGCTCCTGCTGTATGCAGCGTAAAAAAAGGGGGGGGAAAAAAAGAAAAAGAAAAAGAAAAAAAGAAAAAAAAATTAGCAGTTAGACCAGTGGCCACTGGAAGGGAAATCTGTATGACAAAGAGTTCAAAGTCCTCCTGTATAAAGACTTTCTTTAAAAATACCGGAAGCTCTTTAGGAAAACAAGCAATAGTCATGGACAGTTCCAGAAAGAGAAACGCAAATAAAACAGCCCTTGGACACAGGACAAGATGCTGGACCCCGCTCCAAATAAGAAGCGCACCTGGGCTGCCAAGAGGTGCGTCTCCCCTGTGCTCTCTCACAGCACCCCCGGGCATGCAGCAGAGGGCAGGCCCTCGGAGGGAACCAGTGGGGCAGGATGCTGCCCTGGGCCCCCCTGCCGGGTACCGGGAGTCCCTCCCACAAACGCAAGAGCCAAATCGGCAAGACGCGCGCAGGCGCAGCACCTGCTCGCGGGCGGGGAAAAGGGGGCGGGGCGCGTGGAAGACAGGTGGGCCCCCGGAACCGGAAACGGAGGGTGCGGCAGGAGAGAACTGGATGGAGAGGCAAAATAGAAGTTAGAAAATTACTATATAGACGTGGTTTGAGCAGCTTGACCTTGGAACTGTGTAAACATTTAAATAATGATCAAACACAATTAAACATTTTAAGTGACGTTAACCAGCGCCTGTTCCCTAGGAGGCAATGCGTGGGAATGGTCCCCCCACCTCCGCGGGGACCCCTCCCCCAGCCCTCGTCAGCCTCTCCTCTTCATGCTCGCTGCCTTCCCTCAGGGCCTTTGCCCTGGCTGTGCCTTCCACCTGGGACAGCCACAGGCTCACAGACGCCTGGCTGGCTCCGACGTCACCCCCCCAGGCCTTCTCCCTCCAGACCTCCCCAAGGGCCGGGCTCACACGACGCTCAATAGCTGCTTGGCGAATACCGAGTACCGAGGGCTGACTCATTTCCCAAAATGTGTTGAAGTCCCAACCCCCGGGGCCCCCGGAGTGGGCCCTTATGTTGAAATAGTCTTGGCAGGTGTCCTTAGTTAAGATGAGGTCACACTGGAGTAGGTGAGTCCTAAATCCAAGGACAGGTGCCACTAAGAAGCGGGACACACGCACAGGGAGAGGCCATGGGAAGATGGAGGCAGAGGTCAGGGTGAGACATCTCCAAGCCCAGGGACACCGAAGACTGCCGGCCACACCAGGCCTGCTTCCGGCTGCCTCTCTTCCGCCCGCGGCCCTTGTCTGACACAGTCCCCAACCGGGGCCAGTGGGCCCCGCCGGGCGCCAGGCGGCGTGCGCGTGCGCGCCCGCGCCCCGCGCGCCGCGCCCGCCCTCACCTCGCGCAGGGGCCCGTTCAGCTCGCCCAGGATGCTGTCCTCGTCGAACATCTTGCCCTGGTAGCGGTGCTCGTAGTAGTCGTGGATCTTCTGGCGGAAGTCGGCGGGCAGCTTGTGGAAGGACATGTACTGCTCCACCTGCTTATACTGTGGGGGGAGGGGCCCGTCAGTCGCGGGGCTGCGGGGTGACCCCGCGCACCGCACACACAGACGCCCAGCACAGCTGACGTTCAGACCGCAACGCTCAGGCCCGGTGGATGCCTGCAGAGTTGGGGACCAGCCCACACTAACCTCAGCTAGTCCTGGCGTCCTGAACTGATCTGGCAACCCCGCCCCTGGGAACTAGATGGCCGGCTAGACCCCAGGATCAGGACACCCCCATGCTGGACCCGGGTCTCAGAGGCCCCCAACTCTGCCTGTGGCCCTGGCACCCCTCTCCCAGGACTTTTCTATAAACCACCTGCTCAGCCCCTCCTGAGCAGGGTAGGGAGGGTGGGCCCCCCAGCAGGGGTGCCAGGTCCTGCCGTCCCCATAATGGCACCCCACGGGCGCCCCAGCCCTGCTTCCGCCCCAGCTCCGCCCGGCCACAGCTGCCCTGAGCTCAGCAGAACCCGTGATGGCAGGCGGGTGGCGGCACCAGCTCATGTTTGGGTGTGAGGCCCGTGGCTTCCGGACAGCCGGGACTCCTGGCATGGGGCCCAGCTGACCCGGCCGACTGGACTGGCATCGGTGGGGGTGTTTGTGGCACAATGTGAACAGGGGCAGCATGGGGCTGGGGGTCGGGCTCACCCTTGGCCTCAGGGAGGGAAACCGAGGCACAGAGTGGACATCAAGGCTACGCTCCAGAAGGGGCCGGCTGGTGTGGCCAGCGCCTGCTCTGCTTCAGCCCTTCCAGGTCCCCGGCCCTCGGATGAGCCCCATGGGGGCTCCCCCCACCCACGGCCGGGTCCATGTGGCTGAACATCCTTGCTCCCCTGAGGCCTCCCTCGTAGGCCTGGCTGACCCGCATGTCCTTGAGTGACCCCAGGCCTCTTGGACTCTGGTCAGTGCCTCCCCTGCTCCAGCCCCCTCCTGAGCTGGCCCAGAGACCCCCACATGTACCCTGTCTCCTAGAGAGGTCCCCCAGCACCCGTAACACCCAGGGAGCTTCCTGACACCCCATGAACTGGCCTTGCCCTGTTCGGATCCCCTGGCTCCTGTCCCCCTCTTTGGCCTGTCTATCTGAGAGCTGCTCCCTCTGCCTGAGGAGCCACAGACCCCTCTAGGATCCCCACCCCCCACCCGAAGTTGGGGGAGATGGTGGGGTGGGCCCCCCAGACCTTCTCCTGGTACTGGCGCCTCGAGGAGTCCAGCGACTGGATGAGGGCGGTGGCATGGCCGATGAACATGGCGTAGCAGGTGGCGCCCACGATCATGCTCAGCATGGTCAGCCAGATGTCCGTCATGCTCTCGGGAGCCTGCCGCCCGTACCCGATGCACAGCATGTGGCTCATGGCCTTGAACAGTGCGAAGGAGTACAGCTCGCTCCACGAGTGGTTCTGCAAGGCCATGGGCGGTGGACAGGCGCTCTCAGGCCAGGAGCCCCAACCCCAAGGGACCCCCCCAGCCTATCTTTCCACCCCCATCCCCGGGGTACTCGAAGTAGGGAGCTCCCTGTTTCCAGAGGCAACCAAGATAAACTGCTCACGTGTCACAGTGAGCCAGGGGCAAGTCGGAAGCTGCTTCCCTGCTTCACGCTTAGGAAAACCTGGGCTCAGAGGGGCCAGAGTCTGGCCCTGGGGCCTCAGGAGCCCCTACCCCTTTGCAGCCTCTGCTCAGAGTGTCTGTGAGGTCAAGAGGCTGTGCAGGTTCCAGGGACCCTGGGGACGGTGAGCTGGGGACACTAGAATCCGATCGGAGGGTGGAGGCATCAGGCTGAGCCAGGAGGACGCCCCCCCCCTCACTGCCCCGCAGTCCTCAGTTAACCCGGCGGGGGAGGAGGGCAGTGGGGCCCGTTCAGGAAACAGGACAGCATGCCCGGGTGTCCGGCCAGACAATGAGCTGCCTCAGCCCAGCAGCTGTGCCAGGCGCCGGCGCGCGCCCGAGGGCGCCCCCTCTGCTCCCCTTCAGCCATCCTCGCCCCCGTTCCTGCCCGGCCGCGCAGCCTTGCGCCTCGCACGCGCCGAGCGCAGCCTTCTGGGGGCGGGAGAAAGGCTCCTTGTGCTGCCTGCCACCCTGCACCCGAGACTGTCCTTGTTCGGCCGTCGCTGTCCCAGCCAGGAAGTAACTGGTGACTGGGTGTCACTTCGTGGATTATTGTCTCTTACGGCCCCTGATACCAAGTCCCCATTTGTCTTTTAAATACATTATGTACATAAGAAAGTGGACCCAATCGGGGAAAAAAAAAACAAACAAACAGCAAGGAGATGATAAAAGTTGTCACGGTCACAGTGGAATGACCAAGGAGCTGCCTGTCCATGGTCCCAGAGGGGCTGTGACCTGAGACCTCTCTGGGCTGGCGTTTTCCGTCCGTGAAGCGGGGTGGGCGGGGGCCCGGGCGCGGTGGGCGGGGCCAGGGTGGGCGGGGCGGGGAAGTGGGCGGGGCCAGGGTGGGCGGGGGCGCTCACCACCATGCCGTTGATGGACACCCAGCAGTTGCGCGGGAAGTCCTGCAGCATGGGCACGAGGAACTGCAGGCAGCCGTCCCAGTGGCACAGCAGCAGCATCATGCTGATGAGGTTGCAGATGCGCATGACCGCGCTCGCCAGGTCGTAGGTCATGTGGAAGATCTGGGGTGGGCGGGCGAGTGACGGAGGAAGGAGACCCCTGCCTGCCGGACTCGCGCGCCCTCCCCGCTCCCAGGACCACCGCCCCGTCCTGCAGCCCTGTTCCCCTCCCACCTCCCCTTCGGAGCCTTGTCGCTGCTCTGGCAAATGGGGGCGACATCACTGGGCACAGGCCGTCCAGAAGCTGGACCCGTCTTGGGGGACAGGGGCGTGACTTCGCTTCCCCGAGCCCCAAGGGCCTTGGCGCGGATGTGTCAAAGGTCCGCACCGTGTTCCCGCGGCTCTGTCCCGTAGCCCGGGCCCCGCCACCATGCCTGGTTCCACTCCCTGTGGCCTACAGGCCCCTCACGGCAGGGCAGCCCTGGGGACTCCGCCCGAGGCCCCTCTGTGACCTCCCTCCTGCGCCTGTAACCCCGCCCGTCTTCTTCCTCGGCCCCGCCCCGGGGCCCTCACACCCGCCACGCGCGCTCACCTCCTCCCACTGGTGGATGTAGCGGATGAGGCGCGACAGGCGCAGCAGCCGCAGCAGGCTGAGGATCTTGGTGAAGCGCACGATGCGCAGGGCGCGCGCCGTCTTGTAGACCTCGGAGTCGATGCCTTTCTCCACGATGAGGAAGATGTAGTCCACGGGGATGGAGGACACGAAGTCCACCACGAACCACGTGCGCAGGTACTTCTTCTTGATCTTCTCGGGGTCCAGGATGATCTCCGTGTTGTCCTCGATGACAATGCCCGTGCGGAAGTTCAGCACCAGGTCCATCAGGAAGAACGTGTCCGAGACGACGTTGAACACGATCCACGGGGCCGTGGTCTCGTCCTTGAAGAAGGTGATGCCCACCGGGATGATGATGAGGTTTCCCACCATGAAGAGCAGCATGGTGAAGTCCCAGTAGAACCTGGGGGACGAGGGCCGTCAGCCTCGGGAGCCCTGCCCACTGCGACTTTGGTCCCCGGTCATGGCTGGTGTGGGCTCCGCCTCCAGGAAGTCCTCCCACACCTCAGACAGCACCCCACGGCCCGCTAGGCTCCCCCGGCTCCAGGCCCTCCCGCTGGCCCATCTCTGACCTGTCACAGAGCCCGAGGTCGCTCAAAAATTGGTTAAATATTCCCTTGACCAAAAGGCCGAATGTGTCTGGCACAAGGTTGGCTTCCAAGGGACAAGGAGATGGGGGACAAGCAGAGAGGAGCGGGTGGCGGGGAGTGGGGGTGGGTGCAGGGGCGGGGGCATGCCTGCCTGCAGGCAGTGGGGCACTGGGGGCTGGACAGAGCAGTGTGGGAGCTGGACAGGGCAGCTTGGCATCTGGGAGTAGGGGGTCCCAATGCTGCCCTGAGCAATGGAGCTTCCATGTGGGCACTGGCTGCATTTCCCTTTCGGGAAGCACCCTTGGGTACCATAGACCGGAGGCAGGTAGGGGTGCCAGTCCAGCAAGGAGAAAGATGCCAATGCCTGCACTCCGACATACATCCAGGAGCCCAGGGAGTGTCAGCCTCTAGGGTCTTCCGGGCACTGTCTGAGTGGACACGAGTCCTGAGGCCCACCCCAAATCCCACCTGGGAAGCGCTCTCAGGAAAAGGCCTGTCCCTTTAAGGGATAGCTACTGATGGCCAGGCAGGGCGTTCTGAATAAAGCACCCATGGGGACATACAGATGAAGCAAAGGCCACATGGGCAGGTGTGTGTCCAAACCACTCGGAGGGAGATCCGCTGGGTCCTCGAAAAGTTAAACCGAGTCGCCACGTGACCGAGCAATTCCGCTCCTAGGTGTGCACCCGGGGGGCCGAAACTGGGGACTCCGACGGGGACTTGTGCCCCCAGCTTCACGGCAGCAGATTCCCAACAGCAAGAGGTGGACACACCCCCGGCGTACTTCGGCAGGCGGTGGACGCTCGCCACCTGGCCCGTCCACACGGGGAGCGTCACTCAGCCACGAAAGGGGGGAGGTGCTGACACTTGCCATCACCACGTGGACGGACCCTGGACACGCGATGCTCAGCGAGAAACGCCGGACACACGGGACCACGCGGTGTGAGATTCCCCCAATGTGACACGTCCAGAACAGGCGCGTCCACGGGGACAGGAAGTGGGTGAGTGGGTGTCAGGGGCTGGGGAGGGGGTGGGGATTTTCTGTTTTGGAAAATGGAAGGTTCTAGAAGTGGATGGGGTGCTGGCTGTACAACTGTGATTGTTCTTAATCCCACTCAACGGTACACTTGTAACTGGTTAAATACCACATGTTATGTTTTATACAGATGTCAATGTTATTAAAAAAAATAACCCACTGAGGCCCGGGGGGCGCGGTGATGAGCGCTACCCCAGACTGGGGGTCCGAGCCCACACACGCTGTCTAGACCCAGGCAAAGGCGAGACTCAGATTCTCAACGGCCGACTATTGGCTCTCGCCTCTCCCGTTGTGGGCAGAGCCCCCTCCCCAGGTCATCTCAGGCCCTTTAGGTCTCTCGGGGTCCTCAACCTCCAGATGGGTGTGTGCGGGGCCCTCCCCATCATGGCCGGAGTCCCCACGTCCACTCAGGCAGTGTCTGGAGGAGCCTAGGGGCTGTGACTCCCTGGGCTGCTCCGGGTGGGTGAATGAAGAGACCGAGGCTCCCAGGGCCTGGATGGACCAGGCCACATAAGTAAAGAGCTGGTGTCCCGGCTCTGGCTCGGCTGCGCGAGCCTCTGGTTCAGAGCCGCTGTCAACTGGCTCCTTCCCAGGCATCACAGCGAGAGACGAGCTATCAGCACCCGCCAGCCGGCCGTGCGCCACTCCAGGGGATTGATCCCCAGGAAACTGTCCAAGAGGAGGAGAGAGAGCAAAACCTGATTTGCACCATGTTCACAGCAGCTCGGTCTGCGAAAGCCAAAGGCTGGAAGGGACCCAATGCCTAACACCGTGACGATGGCAGCCAGACCTGGCTGACACCCGCTTCTCCGGCCCGCTGGCAGATGTGACCTCGGCCGAGTCCTGCCAATCCCTGGGAGCCTCAGTCTCTTCTTCTGCCCACCTGGGAGGAGCCCAGGGAGTGGCAGCCTTTGAGGCCCCTGCCCACATGTGACGAAACCTCCTGAGTGGCCGTGGGTACCCTCTGGTCATGACCTGGGGGTGGGGGTTATGGGCAAACTCGGATGATTGCGAGACGTTCCAGAGCTGCTTTTGCCGGAACCTAGACAAAGTGTGGGGCTCAGAGCCCTGATCTGGGGCCATCTGCTCACCCCTGGGACCCCAGGGCCTCAGCACCCGGAGGGACTGAGGGGGCCCACCTGTCTGCTGGCCTGCTCCCCAACCCCAACCCCCAGGGCATCCCCCTGTAGAGCTCCTAATCCCACCCCTGCCCCTCCCTTCATTGTGGGGAGCTGCTGGGGAACAGCAAGCAGGACCGAGTAACTGAGAAGGTTGTGGGGGGGGCGGGGGAGAGGGCGGGGGAGGCTAGAAGCCACAGAGGCCTAGAAACCATCTAAATGGCCACAGAGCATGAGGGCATCCGCGATACGTGACTCTTCAGAGACATGTTCTCCCTTTTATCTGGGGGTGAGGACATGACCAGTCTTCCTCATAGAGAGACAGCTCAGCCAGTGAGTGGGGACAAGGAACTGAGACCCAGGCCCGCTGTCCCCAGGGGCTGCTCTCTGTCTACGACCTGGCTATCTCGAAACTCCCCCACTGAGCGTCGGCACGGTGAGCCCTCAGCTACCCAGAGCCTCCAATGACAGTCATTAAGCTCTGCATTTAAGATTTTTCCCTAACTAGTAACAGTGGTGCCCTCCACGGGGCCCTGGCTTCTGTGAAAACACCCAGGTCCCGGCAGCTTGGTCCAGGAGGGCAGCGGACGGATGGGCCAGTTCACACCTTGTTCACGGAAGGAGCCTCACAGGCCAGAGAGACACAGGGATAAGCCTGGGGTCTCCCTGTAGACAGAAGAGAGCCCGACCCTCTCCCAGGCACATGCACACGGGCCGGTGACCTCAGTGGGGCCCGGTGGCCGCCACTGCCACGCGCTCAGGCCTCCTCTAGCAGCTGCCTGGCCATGCTCTTGGCTCAGACAGAGCAACCGAGGCGTAGCACATGCTAAGGGCCCCGGCGGCCAGACTTCCCGGCCAGCGCCCGTCTGCAGCGCCGCTGCCACTGACCGCCAGCCGGGGACGTGGCGAGCTCCACCCTGCAGGATGTGACAGCCACGCACGAGGAATTACTATCGGCAAATCCGAGGGATTAGGGGCCCGGTCGGTGATTAAGGGCGAGCCCGGACGGGGATCAGGGGCCTGAGCCCTCGGATGTGGAGTTAACGGAGAGGCCAGTGTCAGGGATTACGAGAGGGAGACGCCTCTGGGGGAAGACGCGGGATTCCGGGTCCTGAGGCAGGGCAGACTGGGCTGCTAGTGTGCCAGGACGCATGGCGACCAGACAGACCTGGCCCTCCCACAGGGCCCCGGCCTGGGCGGGAGAGACGGGCCTTCCACACAAACAGATAAAGCAAAGGGGCGCTTCAGCCAGGGTGGGCAGAGAGGGCTTCTCGGAAGAGGTGGCGCTGTGTGGGAGGCACTGCACCCTTGACCAGAGCAAGGGTTCTGAGGCCGCACTCAGGTTTCCCCTTTCCAGCGAGGCTGGCGGCCTGGGGCTGGACCAGAGAGAGCAAAGGGGGTGGAAGGAGGCGGGGGTGGGGGGCGCTGCGCCCTGCGGGGCCCTGTGCGCGACAGCCAGGGCAGGTTTCCAGTGAGGGGTTAAAGACCGACACGTGTATCTTGAGATGTGCCTGCTGGCAGCTGGAAGGCCAGAAAGAGGGCAGAGGGCAGTGTCCAGGCAGGAGAGGGGGTGACCTGTGCTGGCTGGATTTGGGGTGGGTTTGCCAATGGTGGGGGAGTGAGGCAGGATCTGGCCTGAGCAAGCGGGTGGCTGAGGAAAGGCCCCTGAAGCATCCTCCTGAACCGCCCCGTGCCCTGGGGTGCTGAAGCAGGAGACTTGGGGACATGAAGTTTTAAAACAGGGAATTCGGGGTTCAGAGGTTCAAAATCCTGGCAGGAAGCCCCCAGAGCGAGGAGGGAGGCCTCAGCCACCTCCAGCCCCCAACCCCCCACCTGGGGAATGGGTTTGTCTCCCGCCCCCCACTCCGAGTGCCTTCATGTTGGGTCTGGAGCCAGGGGGACCCGCGGCCCTGCCCCTTGGCACCCTCACTCTGGATGATGTCGGGTTTATTCCCACGAGCTAATGTAGGGATTTGCAGAGGCCCCATCCAGCTCTCCCGCTGATCCTCCAGGCCATCTGGGACCGGGGACGGGGCCTCTGGTCCCGTCAGGTTCTCCAAGCCAGCTCCCTCCAACACCCCAGTCCCCCGGGGACTGCAGAACAGGTGACACAGATACAGGTCAGTGTCCACGGGTTGCGGCTTTGTCTAAACTGCTCTGAGGGCCAGGGGAGAGGCCTCACTGCTCTCTGTCCTCGCGCACCAGGCCTCCAACGGCAGACAGTTTAGGAACGATGAGCCGAAATCGGCAGCAGCGAGAGAGACTCGAGTCAGAGGCACATACAGACTAGAACAAGAGGAACAGCGGAAAGGAAGCCACTTGCCCAAACTCTTTCTAGGGAGATGGGGACTCCGCCCCCCAGGCCAGAGCTCCCCCAGACCTGCCTAGCACCCACACGTGTCCCTTGGTGAGTTCAGAGACGTCCTGGGCACCCACCGTGACGGGGACCTCGACTGACCCTCATGCTCGTGGCGGGGGGCTGAGGCAGTACTAAATGGAAAGGCCGCTTCCAAGTGACTGGGCGGTCGGCAGACACGACAACAGGCGGGAAGCAGCGAGGTGCATGTGCTGAGTGGGGGGCCAGGGGAGGCGCCGCGTGAGCCGGGAGTTGATAATCAGAAGCACCAGGGGGTGGGGGGGGGCGGTGCAGTGCGGCGAGGGACCAGCTCCTGTGAGGTTTGTCACTCGGCAGGAAGGAAGGAGAAAGGCGTGAGGTTCTAGGCCCAGTCACCCCACCCCCCACCACCACTGCCTCACAACTGGGGAGACCGAGGCAGGGAGGCCCAGAGATGGCTCGAGGCCAGTCACCGGCTTGAAACGGTCAGCACCCTTTGCCAGGGCCCCTGCTCCCTGGGCGCCCCGTGGAGCCCACGCAGGATGAGGCACAGCCGGGGCGACTCCAGTTCACCAGACAGTAACCGCCATGTTCTCAGCGCCAGGCCGGTGCCAGGCCAGTTTGCACGGGGCGGGCTCCACTGGTGAGCAAGGACGTCACAGCTCAAAGAAGTGGAGACGGGGCAGTGCTTGGCGGGGAACCTGGGGGCTGGCCGGGAGCCGCTTTCTTTTTAAACCAGGTGCAGCGTGCAGCGTGCAGCGTGCAGATGCAGATGGTGACGGGGAAGGTGTTTATACCACCGGGTTCGGGGACACGAGGAAGCAAGAGCAGAAAATGGGATCCAGGAAGGCTTCTCCCCACCACTGCACAAACACACACACACACATAAACAAAGGCCCCAGCGCGCACCCCCAGGCACCCCCAATATCTTGCACACCACCCAGAATGCCTTTTCCTTCCGCGTCTTCTTGGCCTGGGCACGGCGTGGCCAGAGCCCAGGCTGCCTAGAGGTCAAGAGCATTGACGCGGGGCCCGGCCTACCCAGGTGCGAGTCCCGGATCCACCCGCATGACCTGTGTGGCCTTGGGCAAGAGACTTCACCTCTCTGTGCCCTCTCCTTCATGGGTAAGTGTGGGCAGCTGCAGCACCCACCTCCCAGCTGGCGTGAATCAACATTCGGAAGGTGCTCCCACAGCCCCTGGCCCAGCAGGGGCTCAGGAAGCGCTGCTCCGCTCCTGTGCTTGGGGTCTGTCTCATTCTTGAATCAGAAGGGTCTAGAAGGGGCACGGGTCCAAAAGCATGGGGTGGTAGACGTCCTGCTGCACCCCAGCTTGGCAATACCTTAAGTTTTTCAATCTGACTGTGGTTCCCCAAGTCCCAACTCCAGGCCACCCTACCTTGTTTACCCCATTTTACATTTATCTGCCCAGCTCAGATCACATGGCCTGCCCAGGGTCCCACAGGTGGCTGGCTATGCTCAACGGGGCACAGGATGGGGAGCCCCACACCACCTCTTCTGCAGCCAAGAGGAAACCCAGGGCCACCCACCACTGGGGGCGGGGGTGTGCTACAGGCAGAGGTGCTGATTACTTTCTGCAACCGTCTTCCTTGCCTGCCATGTCCCCAATGTCCCTTCCCAGTTAGTTGTTACTAACTCCCCATTTCGCTGACCTCAACAGCCGAGACACTGACCTGAGCCCTCCCAGCCTGGACCAGCTACAGAGGAATGCTGAGTCCCCATGCAGGTGGGGACCATCCTGATGCGACCCATCTGGGCTGCCTCTGGGTTCCCTGCCTTCCACTGGCCTCAAAACCCCAGACACTGGTCAGGGCTGTGTTCATCTCCCAGGGGAAGGTTTGAGGGGTGAGGAGGTGGAACCCAGGACTTTCTTCCAGCCTCTGTCCCAGACTTGTGTGCCCCTGGGCCTCAGTTGCCCCCAGGTGTCAAGCGGAGACCCCGACGTGGGGGAGTTCCGGCCTGGGGAGGGGAGACCCGCAGCGTGGTGGTGAGAGCTGGCCAGCTCCGGGCAGCCCCGGGGCTGCTGTCCGTGGTGCTGAAGCCGCGCCCGCCTAGAGAGCCGGGCCGGGCGGCCTGGACGCGTCCCACACGGCCCCCATTCACGTACACATAACCTCACACACGCACACCATGTACACAGCTCACACCTACTGCCCACCGGTGCACACCCGGGCTCACGGACAACCCTAGTCTCTCCTCAACACATACCAGTGGCCCACCGCGTAGACACACCCCTAGGGACACGCCTCCCACCAGTACTCGGCCCAGGTCCCCAGGACCCCCGCCCCCCGCAGTCACATGCTGGTGATCACACACACGGTCTGCAGTGATACGCGCCGTCCACACAAGCAGGCCACACAGCGCACGCCCAGGAACAGGAACGGCAAACATACACAGCAGCGGTGACCCTGCGCCCGGCCTCCCGAGCCTTTCCACGCATCAATCAACCGGTTCAATCTGTATCGACATCTACACACCCACTGACACATGTGCACACCACCCAGCGGCTCAGCGAAGACACAACCCTGGGACCCCAGCGCGCTCAGCGCCCCCTCCTCGCACGATACCCGACCCGGGACCTGGACGCGCCTCTTTGCGGCGCGGGGCGCGGGTGGAGGTCGTGAGAGCGCGCGGTGTCCTCTTAACCCTTCCTCCGCCAGCCTCTCCTGGGCGCGTCCTTCGCGGGCGCCCTTCCTTCCTCCTCCCTTCCGCTCCGCCGCCTCCCCGGCGCCCACGTTCCCCTCTATTCGTCCTCTCCGTCCCTCCGCGCCCAGACCCCGGTCCCGCGGCCGGTAGTGTGCGCCCACCCGGTAGAGCGGGGGATGCCAGGGTCACGGCGGGAGTCTGCGCGCGCCTCCCAGCGCCCCTCCAAAGGCGGAGCTTCGCGCGCCCAGGTCATTCTGGGGCGGGTCCCGGACGCGCCCGAGGTCACCAAGGGGCCCCGAGGTCACGCGCGGGGGCGCCCTCCGCGCCCCCTCCGCGCCCTCTCCGCGCCGGCCGGCCCTTGCTGGCGGCGGTACCTGAAGTCGCTGTACGGGTGGATGATCCAGGCCCCCGCCGACTTGACGCGCTCCTGCTCGCGCTCCACGGCCTTCTGGCTGCCGAACATCCGCAGCGAGAACTTGTTGACGCCCGGCTGCAGGAGCGCGCCGAACTGGCGCTGCAGGAAGCTGGCCTGGCTGCCGCGCGGCTCCCCC
>NW_011889048.1:822290-824063 GCF_000151845.1 Pteropus vampyrus
AGCCGCGGGGGTGGAGCCTCGTTCCCAGGGGTGGGGCGCGGAGCCCCGCCTTTGCACGCGCCCCCTCCGGGCGGGGCGCGTCTCGCCGCAGCCCGGCTCCGGGAAACTGAGGCCGCGAGGTCGGGGACAGCCCAAGGTCACACGGCCCGGGACCCGAGAGACCCGACCAGGACTCGTCCCAGAAGGGGAAACTGAGGCCCGCGAAGCTGAAGGACGCGTTCAAGGTCACCGAGCCCAGCCGCGGTACCAGGGCCTGTCTGTGCGCGACCTTGACGAGGGGCCTCCGGTTCGCCTCTGTCCGGAGCGCCCGGCAGGGCCGCTCCCGTGCTGGCCTCTTTCCTTTCTGTAGGTTTGAAAATCTCCATAATAAAAGGCTGAATTTAAAGACCACCGAGCCCAGGCTTGTCGACTCCAGAGCCCTGGACAAAGCCCCTTGGGGCTGTGCTGTGTGGGGAGGGGAAAAGCGGGGTCAATGGGCCGGTCTCCGGGCCCACAGGCGCCCCTCCCCCACCGCCAGCACAGGAGGAAAGGGGGTGGGGCCAGTAGCAAGAGCTACCCAAGGGTGCTGGCGGCCCCCTCACTGAGCGCCCTAAACCACAGTGGGGGATGGTCTCCTGTAAGGCTGATGAGCTTTAAAACGGGGACGTGTCTGGAGCCACAGGGTGTCCCAGGGCCTTCCACCCCTTCCCACCAGAGGCCACAAGGGAGCCACACCGCTCCCCGCATGCCTCTGCCCCAGCCCCCAGCCCCCGGAAGACACCTGAGGCTCAGCTTCTGGGGCTGGAGCTAGGGTGGTGAGGGGTGACATGGCGACACAGGCCAGGACTCTGTCCTCAGCCTTTTGTGTCCCCCCAGGTCAAAGAGGGTGACGGAGATGGAGGTGTGCAGAGAGAGAACGAGAGGAGAAAAGGGGCATCGAGAAGGGTGGACCCTGGCCTCCTGGGACCCTCCGGCCTGCCACCCACCTGATCGGTACTGTACAGGTGGAGATGCGGCTTGTCCCTGCACGTGGCAGGTGCTCAACAGTGACTGAAGGGTGGGCTGAGCCTGCCACCTCCGCCTGCCACCTCCGCCTGGAGCCCAGGGGGTTCCCACAGCACCACCGGGTGGGTCCAGCGCCCAGGGGCCACTCTGTGCCCTCGGCCAGACCCAACGCCAGGTGGGCGGGCAGGCAGGGCCAGTGAAAGAGGCCCGGCAGGCAGGAGCAGCAGTGCCAGGCTGCGGCCCACCCCAGGCAGATGTGTGTTCCAGCTGAAGGGGGAGCTTTGATGCTCACGCTGGGAAGATGTCAGTCCGGGCAGGCCGCCAGAGTCCCGGGCAGGCAGCCGAGAGCGGGAGGCGGACCAGCCCGGCCTGAGGACCCGCCACACCTGGCAGGGGAAGAGGCAATGGGCAACTGCTCCCCCGGGACCTGGCCTGGACCGTGGGGACCCCACCCCTCTGAGTCTTGGGGGCCCTGTCCCCAAGTCTTGACTTCTCCGCAAGCCACCGGCTCCATCCTGTGCCAGGCCGCACCTGCCTCCCTCATCCATCCCACCCACGGTCACCGCCTGCCAGGTCGGCGTGCTCTGTGCACTGAATGCATTCGCTCATTCATTCATTTCTTCATTCTTCATTTCTTCATTATTAAGCACCTGATTAGAAAGGAGCCAACGGGCCGCCCCGCTCTGGCGGGGCCGACAGCCGAGCGGGCAGATAAGCAACACCGAGACGTTACGTTTAGTAGCTGTATTGTCTGGTGGAAGGTGGCAAGTGCTACACAACCATCTGGGG
>NW_011889048.1:824613-830828 GCF_000151845.1 Pteropus vampyrus
CCACCCACCTGATCGGTACTGTACAGGTGGAGATGCGGCTTGTCCCTGCACGTGGCAGGTGCTCAACAGTGACTGAAGGGTGGGCTGAGCCTGCCACCTCCGCCTGGAGCCCAGGGGGTTCCCACAGCACCACCGGGTGGGTCCAGCGCCCAGGGGCCACTCTGTGCCCTCGGCCAGACCCAACGCCAGGTGGGTGGGCAGGCAGGGCCAGTGAAAGAGGCCGGGCAGGCAGGAGCAGCAGTGCCAGGCTGCGGCCCACCCCAGGCAGATGTGTGTTCCAGCTGAAGGGGGAGCTTTGATGCTCGCGCTGGGAAGATGTCAGTCCGGGCAGGCCGCCAGAGTCCCGGGCAGGCGGCCGAGAGCGGGAGGCGGACCAGCCCGGCCTGAGGACCCGCCACACCTGGCAGGGGAAGAGGCAATGGGCAACTGCTCCCCTGGGACCTGGCCTGGACCGTGGGGACCCCACCCCTCTGAGTCTTGGGGGCCCTGTCCCCAAGTCTTGACTTCTCTGCAAGCCACCGGCTCCACCCTGCGCCAGGCTGCACCTGCCTCCCTCATCCATCCCACCCACGGTCACCACCTGCCAGGTCGGCGTGCTCTGTGCACTGAATGCATTCGCTCATTCATTCATTTCTTCATTCTTCATTTCTTCATTATTAAGCTCCTGATTAGAAAGGAGCCAACGGGCCACCCCGCTCTGGCGCGACTGACAGCCGAGCGGGCAGATAAGCAACACCGAGACGTTACGTTTAGTAGCTGTATTGTCTGGTGGAAGGTGGCAAGTGCTACACAACCATCTGGGGCCAGGAAAGGGGATGAGGATGGTGCGGGGTGTGACGTCCGGATCCTTCGCAGAGGTGACATCTGAGCGAAAACCTGGAGGGGAGGGACAGTGTCATGTGGACATCTGCAGGAAGTGTCTGGCAGATGGCACGGCCTGTGCAAAGGCCTGGAGGCAGGATGAGTCCCGAGTTGTGTGAGAAAGGATGCTGAGGCCCTGGGGGTGGGTGTGGATGACACCAAGATGGCGGTGTCAAACTACACTGTGTGGACAGCTGTAACGCTCGGTTCCCGACGATCTGATGGCTAAAACTGCTCCTGACTCCTGAATGCCTCTGAAAGGAAACCGGTCCCCCTGCCCCACAGCTGGGCCCCTCCCTCGCCATCAAAGGGCCGCCCTGGGCGAGTCTCCAGCAGGTTCCAGGCCTTCCTTTGCCTGGCCGGTCCTGACCTTCCAACCACCACCCCACCCCACTTGGGCTGGGGCAGGCCCGGGTCACAAGCCCACAGTCTGGGGACCAGGGAGAGGGCTGGGGCTTCAGTTTCGAGGTCGCTGAGAAAATCTACTGCAGACTCAAGAAATACCGTCTGGTCAGCTGTGTGTGGCAGGGCTGGGACCTCTGGCTTAGGAAGGGGTTGCCGTGTCCCACGTTTCTGAGTCACATGCAAACGCCATTGCGCAGGGCAGCCCAACCCAAGGGGCAAGTGACCTTAGGCAGTGTCCCTTCCTGAGCCTGTCTGCACGAAGCAGCTGGGCCCTCCAGCTGTGCCTCCGTAAAATGTGTTTGGGCTTCCCTTCCCTGCCTACCTCACTGCCCCTGGGACGCCCGGTGGGTGAGGGGGGGCCAGTCTGAGCCTCTGCCCCCCAGGCCATCCTCACCTTTCCAGAGGGGCAGGGGAGCGTTTCCAAGCAGCCCCGAGAATGGTCTCTCTGCCCTGGGCAGGCCGGGACCCTGAGTCCCAGGCTCCCGAGTCCTCCACACGCTTGCCAAAGATGACCTCGTGAACCCGGACACTTGACCAGTGTGGCTTCTGTCCCGCCCTGGAGACTGAGGCTGGTTTCAGTGGGCTGTCCCAAGAACAGCCCCCATGGCACAGGGCAGCACACGACGCTTGCTGGACAGACAGACGGAGTGCAGTACTAGGGTGTGGGGGGACGGACAGAGCTGGCCCAGCAGCCCCACTTTGTAATCAGGTTTATCCTTCTATGGGCAAAGGGGCTGGGCAGTGACTCCGGGCTGACAGCACCCTCCCTGGGGGAGGGAGCTTTGAGTCAGCCTGCCAAGGAGGCCAAGCCCTGCTCGCCTGTCCACACCACAGGCCACCTGTGTGCACTCTGTGCTCTGGGACACGGCCTGGGCCCTGAGGCAGGGCTGGCAGGGCAGCCCCGCACTGTCTGGAGAACCCACTGCGGCCGCACCACCCAACGCCCACCCCCACCCCAGCTGAGCCACCCCCGGTGAAGGGCCCGCCTTGCTGTCCCTTGTTGCAAGTTTAGTTCCCAGTGGACACGGGGTCTGTCCAAAACCCCCAGCCACGGGCACACCACTGGTGCTGGCTGATGCTGAGTGAACTGGCGGGAGCTGGCATCTTTCAGGTCACGTTAGTTTGCGTGGTGGGGGCCCAGGCACGTAGAGCCGGCGGGCACACAGGGCCCGGTGGTAAACCAGGAGCTGCGGTGTGCGCATGGCACCCTCTGGCGGTGGCCGGAGGGAAAGGCCGATCTGGCTACAGCCCCAAGCCCCAGGCCTAGGGTCCTGGCACAGAGCACCCTGTTCCTCCTCTCCATGAGGCTGTGGGGCACAGGCCACACAGGGCTTGGGGCCCCATAAAGAACCCCTAATCTCCCCAGACTCGTGGCTGACCACTGTGGGGCCCTTGCGCAGTGTCTGGCAGCAGGCACCCAGGGCGGCCGCCCGCTGCCCCTCTGGTCTGTGGCGGTCACGTCACACTGACCACCACTGGGAAAGGCTGCTCTGGAGACCCTTCCCCAGAGGGCCGCAGGTCTGGACCTGTGTCCGGGGGGCTCCCTAGGTAGAGACATGGGCTTCCTCGCTCTGGGCCTCAGTTTCCCTACTGCACTAGGTGGGAGGCCAAGACAGTACCTGCCAGCTGCAGGGTTCGGCGCTCCCTGGCCCTTTCGCTCGAGCGTGCCGCCCGGAGGCAGCTGGACAACCAGAGCCTCCGCCATCAGGACCCTGGTTCCAGGCTGCCCATAGCACACAGTCCCCGGCTCCCCCAGCCCCTGCAGGCCACCCAAACCACAGGGAGCGTCCTGCCCCATCTGGGGGGCTGATGTGAAGTGCAGCGGGGCGTTGTCCAGACCTTCTGGGACAGCTGGTGACCACCTGCCCCGTGCAGTCCTGAACCTCTCGCCGGTGGGTCTTCTGTAAGAGGACAGACCCCCAACCCTGGCGCTCACCCCGACTCCGCCCCACGCCCCCACCTCACGCTAGGCCTCAGCACTTTGCACGTGGCCCTGCTGGCCGACCCCACAGACCCAGGGCAGACAGGAGCCGGGAGAGGACGAGGTGGGGTAGCCTTTATTGGTGAGCAGGCAGGGGGCAGGTACCGGAGTCAGGGTGCTGTGGACAGTAAGGCTGTGGGCCCGGGGGGGAGGGCGTTTCTGCATGGCCACGGGCTGACGGGGAAGGGGCTGTCACAGGACTCCCGCTCTGAGATGGTCAACCAGACCACCCCCAGCACAGGGACTTGCCCGAGCAGAGAAGAGGACACCTGAGGGGTGGCCATGAGGGCAGGGATGTCCCACGTCACACAGACCTGAGGTGATGTGACAGCACTGGCTCCAGACAGGCAGGATGCTGGGCACCACGACCTATGACCTTCCGCAGAGGACAGGGACCACTGAGCAGCCTCAGAGGCAGAGCTGTGGTGGGAGTGTCAGGTAAAGGCCAGTCTGCCCCCCGCAGCCCCAACGTGATGGACTAGAAGGCTGGACGCCCAGGGGACAGCAAGGGGACACGGGGGAAGGGGGCAGTAGGGCCCCACAGAGAAGCTTGAGACTCCCGGGAACACTCTTAAAAAGACGGAACGAAACCCCTAAGGAACGGAACTCTACAGAGAGAAAACCTTAGCTTAGTTTTCTTAAAAGGAGAGGAAACGTGACTGGGATTCACAGCGTCTGCTCTCGCTGGGCAGGTTTCCTTTGAGAGGACAGAGCTGGGAATCGGGCAAGCGCGGGCACACCGGGCTCCTCCAGCAGCGCTCGGGCCCTGTGCAGACTCGTCTGGTGGCCTGCGGGGAAGAAGGGGCACTGAGACCCCGTCCCGGGCGGCAGGAGGGCCCCGAGCGGCGCCCCTCACCTCACTCACGCGCTCAGCTGGAGTTCCTCTGGCGGACGTTCTTGCCCTTGTCGTTCACGTGGTGCCCGCTGCTCTTCCTGTGGACGTGGGGACGGTCGTTCAGTTCTCGGGAGGACAAACAGCCACCCCCACACCCGCCGTGGTCACAGACGGAAGGGCACCGAGGCCAGCAGCTAATCCGAGGCCAGCCCAGGGGCCCCTCCCCGCCCACCCCGTGCGGCTGAGACTCACAGTGGCGCGGAGCCGGTGTCCTCGTCTGCGCCGACGCAGCCGCGTGCGAGAGGAGAACAGGTGTCAGGGCTGCTGCTGGCCCCTTGGGGTCTGCCGCAGTGCTCCCCGCAGTGCTCCCGGCTAGACGTGCGGGGAGCCAGCCCCACCCCCGAGCCCCGCATGCTCACCCCCCCTCACTGAGCAGCTGAGTGAGGCCGTGCAAGCGGGGGACCCCCAGCTGTGGAAGGTGGGGCAGGGTCTGGGGAGGACGGACCGCCACCCACAGCGCCCTCCTCCGTCCCCCGCTCCTGGACTGCGCAGACGGGGAGCCAAGGGCTCGGGGCCAGCTCACCATCCAGGACCTCGTCCGGCTTCCGCCGCTTCTCATAGATGAAGATGATGGTGACCAGCACAAGCACCTCGGCCACAATGCCCAGGAAGGGCCACAGGGCGGCGAGCTGGCTGCGAACGTGCAGGACGATGACCGCCTGGTCGGTGCCCTCCACGCTGCTGCCGTTGCAGACGTACTTGCCGGGGTCGGTCTCCAAGTCCAGGTTCAGGATGTGAAGCTCCGTCCTGGTCTCCACGGACACCACGTAGACCTTGTTCTGGGAGTTGTTGGTGAGGACCTGCTGCTCGGTGTCACTCACCTTGTACCACACCCACTCGGTGATCGGGGGGAAGGACTCAGACTTGCAGGCCAGCACGACGCCCTCCCCCTCGGTGGCGTGCTCTGACTTTTTCACGGCCTTCACTCTGGGGGGTCCTAGCGGGGAACAGAGCAGGGTGGGGCCTGAGCCCACGGCCTGGGGAAGGTGCCCACCTGTCCTCACCGTGTGGCCTTCCGACGCCCAGTGTGGATGGGCTCCAGGAGCCGCAGAGCTCACCTGGCACACTGATGCTGGCCTTGCCCACGACCTCCGGGAGGAAGACACAGAGGTACTGGCCCCCACTCTCATCTGTGTCCAACCTGCAAACGGACGTGGCTGTGAGCCAGCGTGCTGCGGGTGGCCCTGTGGTGCCAGAGCAAGGCCATGGCTGGTGACCCTACAGGAGGGGGGCACTAGCTGCCTGCGTTCCCTCCAGGAGGGGCAAGGAGATGCAGGGACCGTGGATGGGTCTGGCTCTCCTGAGTGGGTGCTTGCACCCACAGGCTCTGCACCCAGCAGCCCGAGAATAAGAAGCCCAGTGTCTCGAGACGGCTCAGCTCCAATCAAGACATGGCTTCAGCACGGGCAGCCTCAAGTTCCTGAGAACTTAATGAGCCGGGGACACGGGGATGCTGAGCTGGGGGCCTGATGGTGTCTTCTGCCTGGAGGAAGGCCAAAGGGTCTGGGAGGCCGGCCGTGCCACCTGGGAGTGCCTGGGCTCCTCACGACCATGGGGTCTGAGCAAAGCGGCGTCCGACGTTTGTCCGAAGCAAGCCCACGGCCCTTGCCCTCGCCACCCAGAGGCCGTTGGCAGTGAGGGGACGTCAGGACGGGCAGGGGCCTGGGGTGAACTTAGTCCTTGGAACGAGGCCCCACCCCCTCCAGCCGGGACCCGCAGGAAACGACCCGGGTGCTTTGTGGGTGTCACGCACTCGTACTCCGTTTTCAGGCCGGGCAGCTCATCCTCCTTCAGCACCTTGTCCCCTTTCATCCAGCGGTGGCCGATGATCTCAGTGTCGCTGCTACTCAAGTTGCACGTGAGGTATGTTTTGGAGCCGTCGGTGAATACGGAAGTCGAGATCCCGCTCCCTGGGAGGCCAAGTGAGAGATGAGCGAAGGGATGGGAGGACGGGCCGCCTGCCGAGGCTCCCCCGTCACCGCGCCCTCCTGGCCGAGGAGCCACCGTCTGTGGACAAGGCTGGAGTCTCACTCAGGAAGGACACCCCCCGAGTGAGCGGGGCCTCAGGCCACC
>NW_011889048.1:831608-835320 GCF_000151845.1 Pteropus vampyrus
GACCTCCACGAAGCAGCCCAGCAGGCTGGCAGCCACCACAAGCCCCCACCCACGGGACCTCGGCTCCTTGACAGTGTAATTGAGCAAACGTGAAAGTGGGCAGAACGATCAGAGGCTGTCCGCCCTGTCGTGATGGTCGCCTTAGGCGGGAACGCAGCGCCAGCATAAACAGACTCCCTGGGTAGCGAACCTTGGCTTATGCTGAATCCCCCAATCCAGAGGGAACGGTGGCCTGCGTCCCCCGGATGCCCTGCTGGGCGCAGCACAGAGTGGAGCACGCTTGGCCTCCCTTGCCCACACAGACCCGCCAGTCGTTAAGAAAGTTACCCCTCCAGGCCCAGAGTGCAGATGGCAGTTACCCTTCATCTAAGTGGCCTCACGGCCAGGCTGCTTTCTGGAGCGGCCCAGGGCAGCATACACCTGCCTCCTCCTACGGCGGCCCCAGCCTCACCCCACACTGCGTCCCTGGGCGACGGCCCAGGGCCTAGACCGGGCCATCGGTGGGCAGACAGCGCCCGCCCTGTCCCACTGAGGACTGACCCAGCCTGCAGACCCAGCGGCCAGCTGTGCGTCTAGTCTGGGGGGATGGTGACCGGCTGGTGGACAGGACACGTGAACAGCCCAGCGGGGGCCCCTTCCTGAGCAGGCCAGTCCTTTCCACCCCACCGCTGGCCACCTGCTGGTTCTTTCTTTAAAAGGGGACATGACGTCTCAGAATGCCAGGCGAGCAGAGGCTGAAGCACAAGGCTCAGCCACGGCCAGACCGGAGGAGCAACGAGGCTGCGGTCCCCACCTGCTTGGGACGTGTACACGCACGCACGCAGGTGTGCCCGCAGAGTGCACTCCGCTCCGAGCTCCCGGGGCACGTAGGGGGCACAGGCTGCCAGCCAGGAGGCCCCGGGGACAGGCAGACCTTCCCATCGGCCCAGAAGCCATTCACAGGACTCAGGACAGACAGTCAGTCAGATGCGTGTGCCACTGTCAGAAAAGGATCATTTCCTGATGACCCACACTTCTCGAGAACCAAGGTTTCCCAAGATTGCAAAACGTGCAGCTACAGGCAGAGCAAGCAGCAGTCAGGACAGGAAGTGAGGCAAGGCAGCCCTTGCGGCCAGGCCCGCCCGGACCCGTGCTCTCACCCTCACCAGGAGCAACCCGGAGAGAGGAGGAGCAGACCCTGTCCCAGCTGACCTCCCCCTGGCGTGGAAACACAGGTGGCCCAGAGCCCCTTGGGGCCAACACCCCTGCCCCCAACACCCGGCCACACACAGCAGGGGACCAAGCCAGGCCGCACCACGGAGCCCCCTGGAGCTGGCCACGAAGCTGCCACTGCCACTTCCCTCACGTATCCTCAACAGGGCCACTCGCCCTTGGGGGAAGGGTGGTGTCTTGAGCATTTTGATGGCTGGGACCAACTCTGTGGTCACGTCCCACAGGGACCTGCTATTAGAAGTAATGCTACCATCTGCGATTTGAAACATCACTAGGACAGGGCTCCCTGGGGAAGGGGGGCCACGACACTGAGAAAGGTTGAGAAGCACGTCCTCCAGTGCCCAGGAGACTCGGGGGCGTACCCCGGAATCCTCAGGGGCGCGAGGCAGGAGCAGTCACCGCAGGGCACTAGGGGACCGGGGAGAAGGGAAGACCGCATCCTGGCTCCATGACTGTAACCCACGCTCCCCAGTAAAGTCACCTTCATCTAAAAACAGCCAGCCCTGCTCGGTGCCCGCTCGGCAGCTGGGCCGGGGCACAGGGCCAGGGAGGCCTTGTGGTGAGCAGCTCGGGAGCTCTGGGGATGGGGCTGTGGGCACCCGGCCCTCTCCCCGCCCACGGCCGCACTGCAGGCCTCAGACGGGAGCTGAGCCGTGGGCCCCGCACTTCTCCACCCTCCGTCCCGCCAGGAGGCAGCATCTGCTCCCCTCACTAGGGGCTCAGAGGGGCCAAGTCCTCAGCCCGCCGGATCTGGCTGGCAAGCTGCCCTACCACCCTGCCCGGCCAGGATGCCAGGACCCTTGGCAACCCCCGCAGAGCCAGAGTCTCCCAGCAGGAGAATCGCCCCAGGGCCTCAGGGGACAGAGTGCTGAGGCTCGGGTCCAGGAACCCACTCCTTGCAGTGTCACAAGTCTTTCTCGGGTGCTGACTGTGCCAGGAGGGGCAAACACCGTCACTAAGTCACCCCTCCAGGCAGAAAACAGAAGTGTGGTGACGTCCTCTGAAGACTTTGAGATCTTCCCAAGAATCCCTGGGAAGGGGGAGCTGTCATAAGTGCAAGAACGAACAGGAGGCCGGGGGTCAGCCACAGTGGATGTGACCCCACGCAGGGAGTGCGCAAGGGGCCTCCCAGCTTTCTGCCTGGGGCTCTGAGGAGGGGAGCACTCTGGGGACTGAGCCCCCAGCTTGCCTCTCCAGCCTCCCAGGCCTATTTCCAAAGGGCTCAAGCAGCTTATCTTCTGAATTTGCTCTGCCTACCGGCTCCTATCTGAAGCTTTCCAGAAATTGGCAGTAGCCAGGCCCAGAGGCAGTCAACAAATGGCCACTTTGATTAGAAGGAAGAGGAAGAGGCAAAGTGAGACCTTAAAGTAGGTCAGGAGTAACCACTGAAGTTTCTGCAAGGTATAGCCCTTCCCTGCCACAACCACTGCCACACGGCTCAGAGCCCACCAGGTCCTGTGTCCCTTGAAAAGCCCCAGAGCATCCTGGTCTGCACTTTGCTCCCTACGTGCCGGTCACTATGAATCTTTAACCCAGAAGCAAGCAGGAAGCCTCGATGCAGGAAGAAAAGGTCCATCAGGCTTTCTCCTGGAAAACAAGTCTTCATCCATCCCCCCTACACACACGCTCTAAGCCCCGCATGGGCCCAACCCCAAAACACAGCTGGCTCCTCAGAACCGCCTGAAAACTCGGTGCTGTTTGAGTCTGTAAAAACAACTCTTTCCACTTCCTGCTGAACTGGGCGGCCGGGGCGACCTCCCGGTAACCTTGGCACATCCCTTCTGCCAAGAGAGCCTCAGTTTCCACCCCGGTAAAGGAGGAGGGTGGCCCAGACGCCAGCTCATCTGTGCCCGGTGACAAATCGGCCAAACCGAGGCAGCAGCGTGCAGGCCTCCCCGCGACGGTTTAAAAGTTTGGGCGAACACTCGGAGCAGCTGCACACCCAGAGCGAGACTCGAGACCTCAATCCCCGCAAGAATGACAATCCCTGCCAGCTCCAGGGCCGCCCGCCCCCGGGGACGCTCACGTGCCTTTGCTTCCAGAGTCCACTGAGCCAAAGGCCCGCTTTCCAGAGGAGAGCCAAGCGCCCCCAAGGAGTCCGGGGGACCCTCCGCCTCGCCCCTCGCCCTAGCACAACCCGGCCGGGGCCCGACCTGCAAGTTGCCTGCCCAGGTCCCTGGGCTTCGCGTCCGCAGGGGACGCTCCAGGACTCAGCCAGATCGTGGGGGGGCCACCACCGTATCTCCACCCCAGGAGTCAGGCCGGTTCCCGGACCCCGCCCCTCCCCCAGGCCGCCGAAAACCTGGGACTTCACCTCCGTCATCGCCCTTGTCGGACCCCCGCCCAAGCCGGGGCTTCGCCACCGAGATGCCCCCAACCCCGGCACTGCCGCCCGCGGGGCTCCCCGGGTGCCGCCACGAGGCCAGGGCTTCAATTCCACCCGCGCTCGACTGGACCCCGAGGCCAGGCCCCAGCTCGCCCGCGGCCCCCGCCCGGCCCG
>NW_011889048.1:835598-837648 GCF_000151845.1 Pteropus vampyrus
GGAAACTGAGCTGCACGCGCAAAAGTGGTTAAAGCGCTCAATTGATGTTACGTGTTATTTTGCCGCAGTACAGAAACAAGCATTGAGGGAGGCCGTAGAGATCCTTGTGAACAGATGGGTTATGTCCCCTTGTGAACAGATGGGTTATGAACAGGTGGGGGCGGGGGAGGGCTGCCAGATTTAGCAAATAAATACCTGGACCGCGGTTAAGTTTGAATTTTAGATGGAGGACGAATTTATTAGTGTAACCATCCTGTGCGATATCTGGACATAGCGACGCAAAGAAAATATTCCCTATTTATCTGAAATTAAAGCATAGCTGGCAGTCTCGTATTTTGTCTGGAAAACTAATCCTGAGGTCCCCATGTTTTACGACAAATACTTTTTAAAATGGCAAACTCATTTCGAACATAAACAGGGTAATGTAATTTCCATGGCCTTGGATTAGGCAATGATTTCTTCTATGTGACACTAAAAGCGCACGCAAGAAAAAATAAATTGGATTCCAGCAAATGACGGTGTGATTTCACGGCTCTGATTGAATGGGGCAGGTCTTCAGCCCATTGGTCAAACTTCCATCCTAGGAGCTCTCTATAAGGGCCCACTCAGTGGGTGGCCGCTGGAGCACAGAGCAGGAGGCAGCAACCCCGTCTGTGGCTTTTGCCTGCTATGCTGCTTGGATGAGGCCCCTGTAGGCAATGCTGCTGGACTCTGATTATGAATTTGGGTCCGATTAACCACATGGAGCGTTTCCTGGCAGGTATTTTATTTCTCGGGGTCATCACTTGCACTTGAATGTTCACAGCAGCAGGATTCAAACAGGCAAAAAGTGGAACAGCCCCAACGCCCATCCGCTGGCGAATGGACACACACAACATGGCCCATCCACACAGGAGAGTGTCGCTCGGTCATGAAAAGAAGGGAAACGCTGACACTCGCCACCACGTGGACAGACCTTGAACACGAGGGTCCGTGAGAGATGCCGGACACGAAAGGCCACACGGGGTGTGATTCCACTTGAGCGAAATGTCCAGAACAGGCACGTCCACAGACAAGAAGTGGGTTCATGGTTGTCAGGGGCTGGGGAAGGGATGGAGGTGACTGCTTTTTAGGGTGATGAAAATGCTCTAAAATTGATTTTGGCGACGGATGCATAACACTGAGAATATATGAAAAGCCATTTAACCACCTCGGAAGACCAGGTGCTGTAAGCGTAAAAAATAAAAAAATAAGGGTTTGTAAGCTGACAAGGTCCTTACAATCTGTGAGGTCGACCGAGGGTCGCCTCGCCGAAAAAAAAAAAATAAATAAATCGAAATCCATTAGTTGTTCACTGAACGTGGGCGCATCGCATGGTAGGTGAATTAACTCAATTAAAAAATAGGGTCACGTAAGTAAGGGGGGCTGCTTTCTGTAAGGTGTCAGGCTGCTGCTTGCAGGCGATGACGTATGCCGTGACACAGGAATGAGGAGACGCAGCTGTGGGAAGGGGTGAGCGGTACGTCTGAGAACAGCCGGCAGGCAGGGGAGGCGGTGTCCAGCGAGGAGGCTGGGCATAGCTAGCAGAGTCCCAGCTGTGGTGGATGGCCAAGGAAAAGGCTGGAAAGACGTAGCAGAGGGACCAGAACTTGCTGATAAAGGAACTGTGGGGGAGGAGGCCACTCCTGGGACACCCACCCTCGGGGCCCGGGCACCTCAGAACTGCCCGAAGCCCTGGGGCCATCGGGCTTGACAAGGCCACGGGGCTGCACAGAGCAGAGTCGAGAGCTACGTGCAGAATGATGGAGGAAAACAGCCAGCTGGCTTCGGTGGCCCTCCAGCCCGGGTGGGTGGATTTCCTCAGTCCTGTACCCGCTGTCCTCTCTGGGCTGGGCTCAGGACAGATCTCGTGGGAAATAGCCTTCGCCTTTGTTTGCAAAGTGAAGCTGGCCTCCTGAAGACCCAGTTTTCTGGTCTCCTCCCTGGAAACCTGCCCTGTCCCCTCCCTGTCCCCAGATCCCCGCTCTGCACAGTCCCGGCCCCACCGTAGGGCAAGAGGATCCGGATCCCT
>NW_011889048.1:837698-852305 GCF_000151845.1 Pteropus vampyrus
TTAGTTGTTCACTGAACGTGGGCGCATCGCATGGTAGGTGAATTAACTCAATTAAAAAATAGGGTCACGTAAGTAAGGGGGGCTGCTTTCTGTAAGGTGTCAGGCTGCTGCTTGCAGGCGATGACGTATGCCGTGACACAGGAATGAGGAGACGCAGCTGTGGGAAGGGGTGAGCGGTACGTCTGAGAACAGCCGGCAGGCAGGGGAGGCGGCGTCCAGCGAGGAGGCTGGGCATAGCTAGCAGAGTCCCAGCTGTGGTGGACGGCCAAGGAAAAGGCTGGAAAGACGTAGCAGAGGGACCAGAACTTGCTGATAAAGGAACTGTGGGGGAGGAGGCCACTCCTGGGACACCCACCCTCGGGGCCCGGGCACCTCAGAACTGCCCGAAGCCCTGGGGCCATCGGGCTTGACAAGGCCACGGGGCTGCACAGAGCAGAGTCGAGAGCTACGTGCAGAATGATGGAGGAAAACAGCCAGCTGGCTTCGGTGGCCCTCCAGCCCGGGTGGGTGGATTTCCTCAGTCCTGTACCCGCTGTCCTCTCTGGGCTGGGCTCAGGACAGATCTCGTGGGAAATAGCCTTCGCCTTTGTTTGCAAAGTGAAGCTGGCCTCCTGAAGACCCAGTTTTCTGGTCTCCTCCCTGGAAACCTGCCCTGTCCCCTCCCTGTCCCCAGATCCCCGCTCTGCACAGTCCCGGCCCCACCGTAGGGCAAGAGGATCCGGATCCCTAAGGCTTCCAGGACCACTCTGTCGAGGGTGGCCAGACTTAGCACATCAAAACGCAGGACACCCAGTGAAACTTGAGTTTCAAATTTTCTTAAATCATTCATTTTTTTGTATAAGTACATGCCACGCAGTATCTGGATGTACGCACGCTGGGAAAAAAAAAACCCCGAAAAGATCAGTTGTATATCTGAAACTCAAATCTAACTGGGCGTCCTGTATTCCGTCCAGCGTCTCTGACCCAGGTGACAGCAGCCTGCCCAGCACCCTTCATTTCTCCCATGGCCCTGTCACTCTGGCCTCGTGTCCATCCCTGCTCCTTGCTGCCCTCAGCATTCCCACGCCGCCCCTTCGCCCC
Source organism: Pteropus vampyrus (assembly GCF_000151845.1). Classification (NCBI taxonomy): domain Eukaryota; kingdom Metazoa; phylum Chordata; class Mammalia; order Chiroptera; family Pteropodidae; genus Pteropus; species Pteropus vampyrus. The sequence continues at coordinate 838,779 of NW_011889048.1, forward strand.
TTCGCCTGTGAGGGCTGGTGCAGGTGCCATCTGTCTGCAGCGGGAAGGGGGTGGGGGAGCCCTGTTTGGCTGTCCTGGACCTGCCCCCGCGCCAGCGCTGTCTCTGAGACGGGCCTGGACCTCTTCCTCAGACAGGATTCCCCACCAGCTTTGCTCCGGACAGCAGATGGGTCTCCCTGGTTATAGCCACGTTAAGAAGGCTCGAGCCTTTCCCTCCCCTTCCAGTAAAAGCCAAGCCCCACCCCCCACCCGGCCAGCTGCCCCCGGCCCTGGCCCTGCTGTGCCTGTCGCCCGTCCTGCCCTGCCCAGGTTACTGCCTGGCTTCTCGCCTGTGGCACTGGCTGCCTCCTGGCAAAGGCCTCTCCCAGCCTCCTTGTCTCAAGTGTGCCAGCCACCGTCCCATCGTGGGGTGTTGGCTTTGGCTTGCTTGCTTTCTCCCTTTTCTTGTGGAAATTTGCCAGCTCAGAGACGGGGTGGGGGTGGGGAGAAGGGCTGGTTCATTCTCCTCGCATGCCCCCATCCTCCCCCATCCCCCCCATCCCGAGAGGCTGCAGCTTGACTGCCCCGGGCACTTTTCCAACAAGCTGGAGCTCTGAAATCCAGCCCATCTCCAGGCTGCGACTGACTGACTGCGGGGTGTGGGTTCTACCCTCAGGGTGCAGGAGGAAATTTAGGTTGCTCTGAGCCACCAGTTGGTGCTGCTTCGTTCCAGCCGCCTGGGGACCGTCACTCAGTGGCAGGGTCGTACTCGCCTTGCTATCTGTCCCCTGAAACCTTCAGAGACCAGAGCACGACCCCCTCAGCCGAGGGTGCTGGCCGGGTTGTTCCCTCTGACATTTTCGGAAGGTCAGCGGGGCGGCGCTCTGAGTCCTCAGGCTGGACCTTCCTGCCAGCCTGGAGGGGAGACGCACAGCATCTCCTTCCAGCCGATGGCTCGTCTTGTCCCTTTAAGCCCCCCCACCAGGCCTCCTACTCACCTGGGCGTGGGGTGGGGACCTGCCTGGGCCAGGGACAGACAGCTGAGAAGGCGAGATAAGCTCCTCCCTAGTGCCCCGGCCCTCCAAACCCTGGTCTGGCCTCCACTGATCTCTGTCCACGTGGAGCCATGCCAGGACCCTGCCCAGGGGACAGGGAGTCCAGACCAGGCGCGTCCACAGACAGGAAGTGGGTGAGTGGGTGTCAGGGGCTGGGGAAAAGGTGGGGGTGACTGCTGGTGGGGACGGGGTTTCTTTCTGGGGTGACAGAAGGTTCTGGAACTGAATGGAGGTGGTGGGCGCACGACACTGTGAATGCACTAAAATCACTTTAAATGGGCGAAGGATACAGTCTGTGCCCAGGGCAGGCCGCCCCAAGATGTCCCACCGTGGCGCACTGATCCTTTTGAGTTACAGTTACTCAAGAAACTGCCCGTGCCAGAGGAAAAGCTTGACCTCTCTGCCCCGCTCCAGCAAGAGATGGAGCCCCCCCTTCCCCCCAGAGCCGAGAGCCAGGGCCGAAGAGCCGCTGTGAACAGGGCGCCCACCTGAGCCCACACTTCGGTGAGGGCCATCTGCAGGCCCGCCGGCTCCCCCAAGTGCCCGGCCACCTGTGTGAAGGGCTGGGGAGCCGTCCCCATGGCGTCTGGGAGCCACGCGTACCCCACGCACCTTGCGCGGACCGGGGCCTCCTGCCGTCCCGGTCTGTGTCGGTCCGATCGCTTTATTCCTAGTCCAGCCGTGACCACTCAAGAGGAGGGGAGGGGCCATTCTCCTCCCCGACGGTTCACCGAGAACTTCATCACGATTGTAAAAAGGTTTTTGAAACGTGCAGGAGAAATTGGAATCGGGGTGGGATTTCCAGTGCCCTCGGCGAAGGCCGCACGGGGCGATGGTGTGTGTCGGGGGGGGTCCCTCCCGGGACTGGAGGCCAACGAGACAGTGCAGGGCGGAGGGTCCAGAACTCACTTCCAAAGGCCTCGGCCCCCAACCGTGCTACATGGCCGCGCAGGCAGACGTGGCAAAAACAGAAACCGGAAAGGTGCAGAAGCCAAGGTCTCGGTGGATGGCCCCCACTTCAGGCGCCAGTCAAGTCCAGGTCGTCACCGACCGGCTGCAAGTCGGAGGCCCCCACGACCCCCACCTTGGTTTTGACCGATTTGCTGGAGCAGCTCACAAGCTCGGGGAAGGGCCGAGTCGCAGGCACCGGCGTGTTACAAAGGGCACGAGGAAGGACATGTGGGCAGTAGATGACGAGGTGCACAGGGTGAGTGAGGTGCAGAGGGGTCCCGGGCGCAGGCGTGTCTGTCCCCGCAGACCCGGGGTGCGACTTTGCGTGGACCCCCTTCCTGCCCGGAGGCCGGTTGCAGCCTCCTGACCCCCGAGTCTTCCTGGCTGTCAGCTCCGTCCCTGGGGGCTTTCCACAAGTCACCTCCTAACCCAAACCTGTGTGGTCGAGGGGGCCTGTGCCAGGAATGGGGTGGAACCCAGACAGGGATTTCTGATCGCGTCCCAGTGTCATGGTTGGGTTGGTCAAATGTCTCCAGGCGGACGTGACCTGAGTGTGTGCTGTGCACACCGGTGATGCCTTGGTAGAAAGTAAAACGTGAAAAATGCACAACCCCCGCCCCAAACCTCAGTCCTGGGGTGGGTTATCTGGTCGTGAGAAAACAGAGATAAGACGACTGAATGTCACGTGGGGTCCCGGATGGGGTCCAGGGACAGAAAAGGGACATTCGTGGGAACCGAGGAAAGTGTGAGTGAAGTGTGCACTTCGGTTCATCACGATGCCTCGCTCTCGGTTCGCCGATGGAGACGGCGGCGTGTACCCCTCGCTCACGCACATGCCCGCGGGGGTGGGTGTGGGGCCATGGCTTGCCCGGCCACTCCTCTGCAAATCTGCAACTCGGAAACGGTTCTAAAAAGTGAGGTCTAGTCAAACAGATAGATAAGACCTGTCCAGCAAGTCACCAAACAGAAAAAGAAAAAAGAAGAAACGTAAAGAAAAAGAGAGAGAGTCTGCATCCCCCCCTCCCGCCCCGCCCGTCTGTGTGTCTGTACCCCTCCTCCGGCTCCGTCTAGTCACTGAGGAAGGAAAGGGGCTCCTTTTGTATCCCGAAGCTTCGCAGAGGCCTGGGGTTTAGTTAAGTGCTCGGGGAATATGACCACTTTTTGTATCGGAGGAAAGAAAAACACTTGCCTTTTGCGGCGAGCCCCACGCCGGGGCTGGTGGAGCAGCACAGAGGCACCCACAGGCGTGAGGTGACAGTCAGAAAAAACAGGGCCAGCAACTGGCTGAGAGGAAGCGGGAGGGAGGCAGTGCGGGGTGGGGGCCGGGGGGTCAGGGGCGGGCCTGTTCCCGGGAAGGTCCCCAGCCCTGTGGATACAACGTTTCCTTTTGATAAAACCTTGGGACGAAGATGTCAGATGTGCGACCGTTGCCTCCTGAGGAAATGGGGCGGGTGGGGGCCTGTCTTCGCCAGTGTCTTTGCCCAGGGCGAACTTTTGTCTCTTTATTTTTCATGTACGGTAAGAACTGCAAAAGCTGAATTTAAGGTGCGACTTCGCCAATGTGACACCAGCCACGTGCCTGGGGCGGCAGAGACCCCGGCCCACTCGGGCCTCGGATACGGCCAAAAGGAGTGAGGAGGGACCCCCCCCTACCCTGCTTACTGTCCTGCCTTTGCAAACGGGGGGACAGAGACACAGAGGCCCATTGGCTGGGGCTTAGGGCGGGCGTGGGGGCAGCGACAGGCAAAGGGCTGCGGCTCTTTTCGGGGTGATGAAGATGTCCTCAAGTTGACTGTGTCGGTGGCCGTGCGTCTGTGAATTTGCCCAGGCCACTCAACTGCACTGTAAGTGGGTGACGTGGGTGCTACGTGCATCCTGTCTCAACAGAAGCACGGGTGCCAGGGGCTCAGGAAGGGAACGGGGAGAGACGCTAACAGGCACAGACAGGGCCCCGTTTGGGGGTGATGAGAATGTTCTGGAACTAGAGAGTGGTGGCGGTTGCACAATGTTGTGAATGTACTAAAAACTTTGTGAGCTTTTACAGGGTGAATCGCCTGGCGTGCGCTCTGCCTCGCACTGTGAAGATGTCACTGGCACAGTAATAGGAGGGAGGTTCTGGGTGTCTGCGCAGTGACCCCCGCCCCGTCCCCCAACACCTTGCCACTCTTTCTCCACGCTCCTGCTGCCGGCCCCCAGTGCTGGCCGATGCCGCCCCCTGCCGGCCCCTGGAGCCACTCCTGGGAGAAGCCCACCGCGCCTGCCCCCCCCAGGCCAGACTCCCCCCAGCAGCCTCAGAAGTGCAAGCTCCTCGCACAGCCAGCCCGGCCCAGGCGGGGCCGGAGTCCAGGCAGGACTCCTAGGTCTTTTCACCATGGTTTATTGATCCCCCGCGCTGTGGCCAGTCCCCTCTTGGCCCCTCCCCACAATCCTTCAGGGGGTGGGGGTCCCGGAGCAAGGCAGTCAGGGTGATCCTAGAGCTTCCGGCGCGAGGCGGGCAGGCCAGCGCCTGATGGTCTTCTTGATCCAGGACACGTAGGGGGCCACAGCGGTGGCCACGGGAGGCTTGAAGATGTCGGTGCAGGATGTAGAGCTGAAGGACAGGACTCCGGCCAGGTGGCCTTTGTCGCACACCAGGGGCCCGCCCGAGTCCCCCTGCCGGCCGGAGGAAAGCAGGTCACCTCTGCCCACTGGAGGGGCCCGACGACCCCGCTGGCTGCCCCCGGCCCCGCTGGTCCGCATCTCCCTCCTGCCATTTCCTTCCTGCCGGACCCTTCACTCCCATCCCGCCCGGGGCCCCGGCAAGCACGCGTCCGTGTCACCACCATCTTTGGTGCTGGAGCTCAAACGTGTGCTGCTCCCTGACTGTGTGACTGAGGGCGAGTCACTCAACCTCTCTGCGCCTCCGTCTCTGCGTCTGAGAACGGGCGAGGGGCCGGGTCGGCCCTGGCCAAAGGCTGCCACCCTCCCCGCCCTCCCCGCCTCACCTTGCAGGGGGCCTGGTTCTTGGCCTCGGCCGCCAGGCAGACCATGCCGGGCGCGATGCCACCGTGCCAGAAGCGACTGTTGTTGCACATCCGGGTGTCCAGCACACGCACGTCCAGCTCCCGCAGCGCTCTGGCCAGCTTGCCGCCTTGCTGTGTCAGCCCCCAGCCGGCCACACTGCACCGCGCCCCCACGGCCACGGCCTGGCGCCCTCGGGGCAAGGCCAGGGCCTGGATGGTCCGGCTGCGCCTCACCTTCCCGTCCAGCTACAGGAGACAGGAGGGGCCAGGTGGGAGGGGCCGCGGGGAGGGCCGCCTGGCCACGGGGTCACCTGCCCCCCGCCCCCCGCCCGCACCTGAAGCAGCGCCAGGTCGTTCTCCAGGTGGGGGGCCGGCTTGTACTCGGGGTGCAGGATGGCCGCCCTGGCTCGGAAGGTGAGGCCGGGGTCTCTGAGAGTGTGGAGCCCCAGCACCAGCCTCAGCTGCTGGGTCCTGCGGGTGACAGGATCAGGGTGTGAGCTGTGGTCTTCCAGGCCGGACCCTGCCCTGCTCCTTCTCATCCTGTCCCCACTCTCCTCCCCCAGGAAACTGCCTGCTCCCAGGACTGCCCCAGGCTCCAGTTTGGTCCTGGCCAGGGGCGGGGCGTGTGTCCGAAATGCAGACCCCAGGCCTGAGACTCGTCTTGGTGGGCTCCCGCCGCAGCCAGTGCCTACGCGATGCCGCGGTGGTTCAATCCGCGGCTGGCACGTGGGCGAGGCTGGGCCCGTCGAGACCAAGCCTTAGAACTTTGCCCGAACTACAGAGAAACAAGCTCTTCCCACAGGAGCTGAGGGGGCCCGTCCTGGCCACCACGTGAGAACCTGACAATGCGGCCAAGGGACACAGCGGCAGAGCTGAGAGACAGGCAGGCTTCCGGCCGCCTCGTGCGAGCAGCTGGATCAAGCTGTGCCTGAAGCCCGACGTCCCACTAGACGTCTCAGTTCCCTGAGCCAACAGATCCCCTTGGTTCAGTCAGCGGGTCTGGTCTCGGCTCTTCGTCACTGCCGACTTGGAGGTTGGGTGGAGCTGGCACAGGTCTACTTGGCGGCTTCCCGAGTCGGTTCTGCCGCCCTGTGGGCCAGCTCCACACCTGTGGCCACAGCGGGAGACCCATCCCTGGGCGTCGCGAGAGGCCCAGCTCCATCCAGCTGGAAGGCCCTTTGTCATAGCAAGTGCAGCCTCCCCGGGAATCCCTCCCCGGGCCTAATGTCGCATATGTCACACAGGCTTGCCTCAGCGACCACAGGGTGCAGGAGGGGGCCGCCCGTGATCCACGGCCGCTTCAGTCTTTCTGGACCCACCCCTGGGTGAGAATGGGGGACTGTGGGGTAGATTCATGGATGCCTGGGGTGACGGGGGGGCAGGGCAGGGTCACTCACCGCTGGGCCACACAGTGGGCAGCTGTCAACACCCACTGTGGGTGCACAAGGACACCTCCACACAGGTGGGAGCCGGCTTTACGCAGCGAGACCATGTACGGGCGGGAGTAGGGGGCAGCCTCATGCCCCCCAATGATGTGGGTCTCAAATGTGTCGCCTCCTGGGGAGAGGGACAGAGAGCCAGGTTAGGGCTGGGTGCCCCACCCCCACCCTGACCCTGCCACCCCAGTCTGGGGCCTGGACCCTCACGTTTACTGCCCTAAGACGTCCAGGTCGACGGTGGGGCCATCCTGGACCTCCCCGCCCTTCAGCCCCACGTCCTGGTCACCAGTAGGTGACCCGCCCTCCTTCCGCCTGGGCACCACGGCACAGCCCCCATGCAGTGAGAGGAGCTGCTCCAAGTGGAGAAACGGGGCCCCGCGCCCCCCGGCGGGGTGTAAAGTGAGACGGCCACCGTGGAAGCAGCCGGCAGCTCCCCTGAGCAGTAAAAACACACCTCCAGACAAAAAGCTCGCACACATGCGCTCGGTGGAGGTCACTGAACGTCCATCAGCCGATGGTGGACATGCGTGTGGCCGCCCATGCGCTGGAGGATCGCTGGGCCGTGAGAAGTGGGGGAGGCGCTGACACTCACCATGGCGTGGACGGACCCCGAACACCTGGCGCCCAGTGAGAGCCACCCACGTGGGCCACGCGGGATGGGGGGGGGCTCCACGCACGTGGCACATCCAGAACGGGCACGTCCACAGACAGGAAGTGGGTCGGCAGTTGTCAGGGAAGTGGGGTGGGGGTTGGGGGTGACTGCTGAGGGGATCGGGGCCGCTTTTAGGGGTGATGGAACATTCTGGAACTAGACAGAGGTGCTGGTTGCATAAAACTCCAAATGTCCTGAAAGCCATTGAATTATACACTTTAAAAGGGTGAATGGTATGGCACGTGAATTCTATCTCAGTAAAGACGGTGTAAAGTTTGTTATAAAAACCAATCCTAAGTTTAAAAAGGATTGATACAAAAGCTTTTTAATGTAAATCAAGTCAAAATCTTTTTGTGATTCCCATGAGTCATGGCTGAAACATCCAAACTCCCCCTGACCCCGGAGGCTCCCATCAGCGAGCCCGCCTCCTTCCCAGGCCCCCTCACTCTCCTCTCCCAGCGGCTCAGGCCTCCCTGCCTTCCCCCCGAAGCGCTGTATCCCCCCAGCAGGGCCGTTCTGGCGGCCTTACCTTCCCTGCCCACCCAGCTCTGCCAGGCCTGGCTTCCTCACTGGGTGCCTGCTCAGGAGTCTTCTGCTGGGAGATACCCTCCTCACCACCCCTGCTCTGTTCCCTTCCTCGCGCTCACCCTCCCTGACACGGTGGCACGCAGGGACGTGCTTACTGGTCCCCCAGGACAGCCTGGGCCTGTGCTCAGTAAATATGGGGGGTCGGCGGTGGATGGAAGGATGACAGGGAGATGATAGATGGATAATGGGTAGATGAGAGGTGAATGAATGATGGATGGAAGGAAGAAAGAGAAAAGATGATGGGTGGGTGGTTGGATCCCTATCCCCCTGGGTCCCCAATTCGTCACGGAGCCATCTCGCTCGGTCTGGCCGGAAATCTGGGGTGCCTGCCACCCCATCTCCTTCCATCGCACACTCTCAGGCAGCCAGTCCCGGCCAAGCGCATATGGTTTGGGGGGGCAGCCAACAGGGGCTCAGATTCTAGCTGTGTCCCCCAGGGGTGGCCCTGGGCAGGCCGCCTCATTCGTGGGGTGTGGTTTCCTGTGGTGCACTTGGGGTTTTGTACGTATGTTCGTAGGGACTCTGCGGCCGGGTGCTGCTGGGAGCCAACGGCCCGCATCTGCCCCACAGGGGACCTTTGTGAATCCTCCCTGATGACTGTCAGCTTCCCCAGGTCATCAAGGTGACCGCACCAGGAAGAGCACGTGAGCCTCCATGGCTCCTGCTGAAAATGCACAACCTAAACCCAGTCTCGGGGACGCAGCAGACAGGCCCACGCGTGTCACAAATGCCAGCGTCACAGGACCCAGGGGGAAAGGGAGATGGGGCAGACGACCACGTGCTCCCTGCCAGGCTCGTCCCCACAGAGGACGCCGTGGGGACACCAGCGAGCTTTGAATGAGGCCTAGATAGGCACCCGACGCCACCGAGTCCTGCTGGGGTTGACGGGAACGCCCTTGTCCGCAGGCCTGAGGGGCAGAGCCCTGCAGCTTAGTCCCCAGTGGCCCGGCAAAAATAACGTGTGTCTACGTTTTGCACACACACGGGGGAGAGGCGACGAGGCAGCTGAGGCAGAATGTTGACAACTGGGAAAAAATCTGTAGGATTCCCGTGACTTCTCTGTTAAGATCCGATTATGCCAAAGCGAAAAACACCTATGGTGTCTGTCCTGCAGTAACCGTCCCTCTGGCCCAGTCCCCCTGCCCAGCCTCGGCTCCTCGGAGCGGCCGACGTCTCCTGCTCCGAAACCCGCCCTGGACGCTGGGTGCCAGGCCCGCGGCTCCGTCCCCACTCACCTGTCCACAGGACCCCGGGGGCCACCAGCAGCCACAGCAGAGACAAAGGGACCTCCATGGCACTGGGGGACTCGGAGCGGGTGCCGCCTGGGCCTCTCCGGCCCCTTCCTATGGGGAAGTGACTTTCACAGCCTCGTGCCCCGCAGCACACGCTGTGGCCGGTTTCTTCAGAGCGTCTCAGAAAGTGCTTTTAGAAGGTGCTGCCTCTGTGCAGGCGAAACCACAGAAACTCCTCCTCTGACACCCCTGTTGTGCAACCCCCACAGCACACCCGGCCTCGGGGGGGGGTTTTGGTGTGGTTTCAACGTGATGGTTGTCTTCACCCCATTTTTCTTATCGTTGCAACGCGACATAAACTTTACCGCTCTAACCATTTGTGAGGGCACAGCGCGGCGGCCTTGGGCACACTCACGTCGCGCAGCCGTCCCCAGCGTCCACCTCCAGGACGTCCTCATCGTCCCACACTGACACTCTGTCCCTGTTACACACTCACTCCCCAGCCCCAGCCCGTCACCCACCACCTACTCCCTGTGTCTGTGAATCTGACTCCTCTGGGGACCTCCTGGGAGTGGGATCGCACAGGACGTGTCCTTCTGTGTCTGGTTTATGTCGCCGAGCACAGTGTCCTCAGGGCCCACCCACGTTGAGCAGGTGCCCGTCCTTTCCAGGGCTGAGTACCCGTCCAGTGTGTGTACGGACCTCACCGTGCTCCCCTAGCCCGTCGCGGACGCTGCGGCTGTTGCTGGCCTCTGGTCATTGTGACTGAAGGCGGTACCAAAGTGTTTGGGACGGCGGGGGAGCCCACAAACCCGAGGCTCAGCTGCGTGTGGTGCCAGCTGGACCACCGAGGTCTGCCTTGGGCTCCCCGGAGCTCTGGCCTCCCCCTCCAGGCCCACTCCTCAGACCTCCCCGCATGTGACCCAGATCTGCCAGTCAGTGTTCTGTGCCCTGGCTGCAGGGTGGCCCTGGGGGTGACTGGAACCTTTCAGAAACAGCCCTCACTCTGTCTCTGCTGGACTCAGAGGAATGTCTGCCTGGGGATGGCCCCAGGGTGACAGGGACCCACCTGAGGAGGCCCACACGGAGCAAGCTGAGCTTGCCGCTGTAACAAGTCACCATTCAGGGCCTGATGCCACACAAACATCCTCTCAGTTCTGGAGGCCAGAGCAGTCAGAGGGCCTCATCGGGCGAGCCCCATGTGTGAGCAGGGCCAGTTGCCCAGAGGGTCTGGGGAGGGGCTGTTCCCTCCCCAGGGAAGGAACATGAACACCTTGCACGGGCTCTGGAAGGCCATGGACACCTTTGGGGTTGCTATTCTGCTGACCGCAGGTTGGAGAGATAGAGTCCCAACAGAACCAGTGCCTGGATCCAGCTGTGCCTGAAACCCCCACTTCTTCAGTCACAGAAACCGGCGTAATTCCTTTCGCTCGAGTCAGTCTGAGCTGGGCATTTTGTCCTCGGCTACTGAAAGGGTCATGACAGATAAAGAAGAGGGGGCCGATGGGCCGGCCCAGGGGCCGGGGCTCTGGACGAGAGCTCCTGCTCATTCTCTCGCCCGATGGCATCAGGCACATGAGGCTCTGGGGTTCTGTCTCCACCCAGTAGGGTGTGTGAGGCTGGGGTGACTGTCAGCCTCCGGTTGTGGCGGCTCCAGTGCCGACAGAAGCCCCCATTCTGGGGTGCGAACGGCTCAGGTACGATACAGCACGGCCGCAGTACAGCCTCGCCAGCCTGGCCTGGGAGAGGTGGCCCAGAGTCACAGCTCGGCCACGGCAAGGCAGCTCTGCTCAGCCCCAGCGTGAGAAGACACCTCCAGCAGAAAGTGAAAGTGCCCAGGGGGCCAGGGAGGCCGACTCACAGAGAGAAGTCCCCATCCCTGGTCCCCGACTGGTCCTTCTATGCAAATGAGGGCTCCCAGTCCTCACAGTCTGATTGTTGCAAAGGCACAGGGATGAGTTAAAATGAAGCCGCTCCAATTGGTCAGTGAAGATGCAAATGAGTATAGCTGTGCGGCTCTGGTTGGACAGGTTGAATTTTGGTCCTAGGAGCTCACCTATAAGGGGCCGCCGGGGGCTGGCAGCCCAGTCTGTGGCTTTTCCCTGGCGTGCACCTTGGGTGAGAGGCTCCTGCAGGCAATGGCTGCTGGCTCTGGCTATGAATTTGGCACAGTTAACCACCAGGAGTCCGTTTTAGCAGGTATATACTTCGCGGGGTCAACGAGTTTAACGAGTATTTATAAAGTGTGTTCACGGGTCCAATCTTGTTTAATCCTGACGGTCCCAGGAGCCAGGCTCCATTAGCGTCGGGGTGGTCAGATCTAGTAACTGAAAATAGAGAGTGCCTGGTTCAATTTGAATTTCGAGTAGACAGAATTTTTTTTTGCAGAAACTGTGTGGAAACTCCTTATAGTAGAAACGACTCGCTGTGCACCCCAAATCCTGACCTGACTGGCAACTCTGATCTTTGGCCCGTTTTGCAGCTTAGGACAGGTTCCGACAGGGGAAGCCACTCGTCCTTGGCCAGGACGGGACGGGACTGGAACCCGGATTCTCAGACACCGCTGCCACGGGAGGCTCTGGCCCGTCTCCCCCAGCCTCGTGCACCGTGTGACTGCTGAGGCTGGTCGGACATGGCCGTGCTCCTAGGTCCCTCGCCTTGGAGCCTGTGCCACCGTGCGTGAGCACCGAGTCTGGCCTCAGTGTCACCCCACCCCAGCGCCCAGCGTGAGGGCGCCTCCAGGAGGCCCTAGGCCCCAAGGTCCAAGTCACCTAGACGGTGAAGGGGGCAGCTGCTCGGTTCCAGGCCGCAGAAGCTGAGCACGATGGTGGCAGCGCCGTTGCCCAGTTCAGGAGGCCCGTTCTGCAGCAGCAGCGGTGTGGGAGGAGGGCAGGGGCCGGCCGAGGGAGACCAGCTCGAGGCGGGGCCCGGGGCCCAGCCCGACTGGGACAGAGGTTGGCCGACTTGCCTCCACGTGGCGGGCGCTCGTGGGACGGCCAGGCCCTGGAGCTGCGCTCCCCAGCAGCCCGGCGAGGGGCAGAGGGGCCGCGGGAGGTCGGGGGGGTCCTGGGTCCTGACTCCAGGGTCTCCCACTGTCACACCCAAGACTGCCAGCCACTTGCTGGGCTCACAGAAAATGCAGCCCCGGGAGGGAGAGCACTTTACACCACGGTGACACTTGCCGCAGCCACCTCTAGGTGCAGAGGCTGATGGCCTGGACTCGGTGTCTGCACAGTGCTCGGAGGGGCACACGCCATGGCCCCACGCAGGGGTCCAGGGACGGCTGTGGACGCTCTGAGGGCTGGCTGGGTGGCCGGTCGCGCACAGCAGGGCTCAGAGTGACCGAGGCCGGGAAGGAGGGGCACAGGTGTGGCTGCCGCAGAGGCCGGACGGCGCTCAAACCCACCGGGAACGCAGGCCGCGGGGCTGGGGACGGCGAGGGGTGTGTCCGCCCAGAGTGGCCCCTCGATGGCCCCACGCCGCCTACCGGCCGGGGTAAGCGAAGCCAGAAATGACGACGACTGAGTGAAACCGTCCACGTTTTAATGTAGGAAAATCATTCATGTTAGAAAACAAACAAAACCGTGAGGCCCCTTTGGGGAAGCCGGCCGGCAGGCGCCCCGAGCGGCGTGAGCCCAGGCGCACGGGCCACGTGGGTGGGACGGGGCCCGGGGTGCGCCTGTCCCCCACCTGCGCAGGGGCATCCAGGCTCCAGCCGCAGCGACAGGTCAGGCCGGGGTCACCGAGGCCTTCGTCCTGGTGACGCCATCCGGCCCCGAATCCGGCCTGCAGAAATGAAGCCAGAGGTCCGAGTGACACCAGGGAGACGCCGGGGGGGGCACCTGCAGGAGGGCTGGGGACTGGGGGCCGTGGGGCACGCCTCAGCCTCGGCAGAGCACCCCTGGCGGCCAGGCCTGGCCCGGGCCCGCGCACGCGGGCACCGCAGCCACCGGCCCCCGAAGTCCTCTGGGGAGGCCAAAGACAGGCTGCCTCTCTGGCTTCTCGCAAAGTCGTTTTATTTAGATTCCAAACAAACCAAAGCAGAGAGAAGGGGCGGCCGCCAAGTGAGTCCGTCCTCTCGCGAGCCGGGGGACCCCGGGTCTCTGGCTCCAGCTAGCGGGGCTGCACACGGGGCCGGTCCGGGTCCTTAGGCCACCGCGGCCCCAGGCGCACGTGCTGGGCGCCCAGTACAGGGGGCGCCCAGTACAGGTGGCGCCCCTGCTCGGGGGCAGAGGACAACCCAGAGCAGACGCGGGAGGGGGGAAGCCAGACCCCGGAGCCGGCGCAGGCTGCGGCCGCCTCCCCGTGCCCAGAGCCCACACAGCGGCGAGGTAAAATCTGTGCGTTTATTTGGCGGGGACGCGGTGTCAGGACTCCTCGGTGCCAGAGTCGTCCTCGTCGTCCCCGAAGCAGCTGTCGGCCTCGGCCTCGGCCTCGCCGTCCTCGTAGTAGTCGTCGTAGAAGAGGTCCGAGCCCTCGTCGGGGGCCGGGGCCTTGGTCTTCACGCAGTACTCAGCCAGCGTGGTGGGCACCTTCACACCGTCCCGCTCCGCATCCACCTTGGTCCCCAGGACCTGCTTCCTGGGGGGAGACGGGGCGGGGCGTCAGGACCCACAGCCGGCACCTCTG
>NW_011889048.1:852355-853131 GCF_000151845.1 Pteropus vampyrus
GACACTGCCGGTGGAGCGACGGGCAGCAGCAGCCACCACAGCTCCCACGGGAGACCACGTGAGCCGCCCACAGGGAGTCACAGGGACAAAAATAGCCTGGCTTCCATTTCAGAGCCACGTGGGAGGCCAGGAGGGACTGGCGGAGGCAGCCGCGTGGGCAGGATCCCTGGAGGCGCCACGCCGGCACCCACTCTGCGACTCACGACTCTGAACGTCATGCCAGCGACAGAGGACGCTGGCAGAGCGGGAGGGGTCCGCCCAGCACCTCTGGGGACGGCTGGTGGGGGCTGACGTGGCTGCGTCTGTCACCTCCGTCTGTGAGCCCCACACGCAGGGAGCGGGGACTGCCCAGCCCTGGGCCTGCTGTGGCAGGCGGCAGAGGATGCAGAGATCGGAGGCATCCCTGTGCACTCGCGGGCCCCCTGGGCGCCACGTGCGTGTCAAAGTCACTTAGAAACCCCCCGTGACCCGCCGCAGGCTCACTCGCAGCAGTGGCCCTGCCGAGGCGGCCGACGGTTCACCTGGGCGTCACCAGGAAGGGCCCGCCCCGGCCCCGTGGGCACGCTTGCACACGTGTCGAGACGGGGCTGGGTGAACGGCAGGACAGCGTGACACGAGGCTCACGTGGCTCAGAGTGGGGACAGGGCGGTTTGGGGACAGGCAGCGGAGCGGGCGACGCACGACGCACACGGCCTTCGGTGTCTCCACTGTGCACCGGTGGTGAGGTGGCCGCATCGACGCACAAAGCTCACCAAACGAGCCCAGACGGGGTGAGC
>NW_011889048.1:854501-855676 GCF_000151845.1 Pteropus vampyrus
GACGCACACGGCCTTCGGTGTCTCCACTGTGCACCGGTGGTGAGGTGGCCGCATCGACGCACAAAGCTCACCAAACGAGCCCAGACGGGGTGAGCGTCACTGCACGCGCCCCCGGACCGAACCTGACCGAAAGCCGGTTCCCAGGTGGCACGTGTGGGTCCCACCCTCCGGACAAGGGCGGCGGCGACTGCCAGCGGCCGGCATCGCCCACGCCTGGGGGCCGTCTGCCACCTGCTCCCGCGCGGCTTCCGCAGCTTCACCCGCATCAGCTGTGCCCACGGTAAGCTCAGACCGCGTGCCCCGTCGTCCCCACAGGCTCCCCTGGTGCCTCTTAAATCCCACGTCCCCGACAGCCATAGGCGCTTCCTGGACGCCAACGTCTACCTGGCGTCCTTCACGCCACCTGGCGCCTGGAGAGGTGGCCGCGTGGGGACGCGCACGACGGGCCACGGCCTGCCCGCCCGCACCTGCCGAGCACGCTGGGCCTTTGCCCGTGTTTGGCAACCGGACGCGGCTTCGCACGCGTGTGTGGATGCTCGTGCGGGCACCCAGGCCTGGAGCAGCTGGGTCGCAGGGCAGGGCCCTAGCTTCTCACTTACTGTTCTAATTAAAGGAGATGACAAACTGAATACGTACTTGGGAAAAACCTAATGAAGGGCTGTGTGTCATGAGACAAACCAGAACACCACACGATGAAAAGTGACAATGGACAATGGACACAGCGGCTCCCAGAAGTGACAAAACAAGGCGGAAAGAACAGGCCGGCAGCCCGGGGCCTGAGACGGGGTTCGGCCGCCCCTCGGCACCTGCGCCAGGACACCGTGCCGTCTCTGCAGGATGCCTGCCCGTGCGTGCGTGACGGGGGACACCTGGGACAGGGGAGGGTGGCTCTGGCAAATCCTCGGTGACACGTCGCTTTTACGACCAGGAGAAACTATTCGGGATGGTTTTTCTGCCTTTGGAAACGGAATCCAAGTTTCGAACTTACAAATGCAAGGGACACGGCAGGAAGTCGTCAGGCGGGGAAAGGTAAAGCGTCACAGGGCACCAGCCTCGGTAACGGGACAGGAGCGCACCCGGCCACGGACCACGCGGCACCGAAGGCACATCACAGGCTCGCGGTGTCCCAGGACCCCTGCTGTCCTCGAAGGCCCGCCCGGGAGGGCGGGGGCTGC
>NW_011889048.1:855726-858240 GCF_000151845.1 Pteropus vampyrus
CATTTCAGAGCCACGTGGGAGGCCAGGAGGGACTGGCGGAGGCGGCCGCGTGGGCAGGATCCCTGGAGGCGCCACGCCGGCACCCACTCTGTGACTCACGACTCTGAACGTCATGCCGGCGACAGAGGACGCTGGCAGAGCGGGAGGGGTCCGCCCAGCACCTCTGGGGACGGCTGGTGGGGGCTGGCGTGGCTGCGTCTGTCACCTCCGTCTGTGAGCCCCACACGCAGGGAGCGGGGACTGCCCAGCCCTGGGCCTGCTGTGGCAGGCGGCAGAGGACGCAGAGGTCAGAGGCATCCCTGTGCACTCGTGGGCCCCCTGGGCGCCACGTGCGTGTCAAAGTCACTTAGAAACCCCCCCGTGACCCGCCGCAGGCTCACTCGCAGCGGCGGCCCTGCCGAGGCGGCCGACGGTTCACCTGGGCGTCGCCAGGAAGGGCCCGCCCCGGCCCCGTGGGCACACTTGCACACGTGTCGAGATGGGGCTGGGCGAACGGCAGGACAGCGTGACACGAGGCTCACGTGGCTCTGAGTGGGGACAGGGCGGTTTGGGGACAGGCAGCGGAGCGGGCGACGCATGACGCACACGGCCTTCGGTGTCTCCACTGTGCACCGGTGGTGAGGTGGCCGCATCGACGCACAAAGCTCACCAAACGAGCCCAGACGGGGTGAGCGTCACTGCACGTGCCCCCGGACCGAACCTGACCGAAAGCCGGTTCCCAGGTGGCACGTGTGGGTCCCACCCTCCGGACAAAGGCGGCGGCGACTGCCAGCGGCCGGCATCGCCCATGCCTGGGGGCCGTCTGCCACCTGCTCCCGCGTGGCTTCCGCAGCTTCACCCGCATCAGCTGTGCCCACGGTAAGCTCAGACCGCGTGCCCCGTCGTCCCCACGGGCTCCCTTGGTGCCTCTTAAATCCCACGTCCCCGACAGCCATAGGCGCGTCCTGGACGCCAACGTCTACCTGGCGTCCTTCACGCCACCTGGCGCCTGGAGAGGTGGCCGCGTGGGGACGCGCACGACGGGCCACGGCCTGCCCGCCCGCACCTGCCGAGCACGCTGGGCCTTTGCCCGTGTTTGGCAACCGGACGTGGCTTCGCACGCGTGTGGGGATGCTCGTGTGGGCACCCAGGCCTGGAGCGGCTGGGTCGCAGGGCAGGGCCCTAGCTTCTCACTTACTGTTCTAATTAAAGGAGATGACAAACTGAATACGTACTTGGGAAAAACCTAATGAAGGGCTGTGTGTCATGAGACAAACCAGAACACCACACGATGAAAAGTGACAATGGACAATGGACACAGCGGCTCCCAGAAGTGACAAAACAAGGCGGAAAGAACAGGCCGGCAGCCCGGGGCCTGAGACGGGGTTCGGCCGCCCCTCGGCACCTGCGCCAGGACACCGTGCCGTCTCTGCAGGATGCCTGCCCGTGCGCGCGTGACGGGGGACACCTGGGACCGGGGAGGGTGGCTCTGGCAAATCCTCGGTGACACGTCGCTTTTACGACCAGGAGAAACTATTCGGGATGGTTTTTCTGCCTTTGGAAACGGAATCCAAGTTTCGAACTTACAAATGCAAGGGACACGGCAGGAAGTCGTCAGGCGGGGAAAGTAAAGCGTCACAGGGCACCAGCCTCGGTAACGGGACAGGAGCGCACCCGGCCACGGACCACGCGGCACCGAAGGCACATCACAGGCTCGCGGTGTCCCAGGACCCCTGCTGTCCTCGAAGGCCCGCCCGGGAGGGCGGGGGCTGCAGGACACCTGGGTGTCTGTCCTCTGCCACACTGTTAAGCCTGTGTGTGACATGGCCACGCGCGCACGACACGCCACGCCCAGGCACCCCAGTGCACACACGGACGCGTGGGACGACGGTGTTTAAGAATACAAGGAGAGAGAGGCGAACGCCCCGGTCTGTAGACGGAAACGGGAGAGACCGGGAGGAGAGCGCCGGCGGGCTGGGCGGGGGCCCGGCCGGACCCCGCGCGGCGCCGCGGCCCCGTGCTCACCGGATGATGTCCGTGTACTCCCGGTCCTTCCCTTTGCTCTCTTTCCACTTCCTGTACATCACGGAGGCGTCCACGTTGGCCGGGGAGAAGGTGTTGGGCTCGTTGAGGAGGGAGATGACGCTCAGGAGGATGGTCCTGCGGGACGGGGTCAGCGGTGGGGCCAACGCTGCCACAGGGGCCGCAGGCCAAGCGTGGCCCCCGGCTGCCCTTGGCCGGAGGGTGCCCGGAGTCCCCGCTCTCTGGCCTCTCCGGGCTGAGAGTCACTGGGGCAGCGTCTGGACACCCCCTGAAGCCAGCACCCACCCAGAGGCCCCCGAGGACCTCAAACACCAAACTGACATTGTCTGGCCTTCTCCCCCCCAGGCCCGACCTGCCTGCTGGCCTCTCCCCACGCACGGTGCCTGCCCGGCGAGGTGGTCCCTCCGCGCCCTGCCACCTTTCACTATGGCCGGGGCTGCTCTGAGGACAGGCAGGCGAGGATGGGGCTGGGCCGGGGCAGGGCCACAGAGG
>NW_011889048.1:860370-862589 GCF_000151845.1 Pteropus vampyrus
GACACCTCTGTGAGCCGGGCCCTGTGGAGATGAGTCAGTGCAGGGTGGACAGGCTCTCTGCCTGTGGGTGTCCATCTTGGGGGGGTCAGAAAGATCATGGGGTAGACAGGGAGCACCTGACCGGGTGACAGGGCTGCACAGGCTCAGCAGGTAAGGGTGTGCCACTACTGAGGCCCAGCCCCAGGCTTCGGGATCCCAGAGGGCCTGGTGTGTGGCCGGCGGGGGCCACAGGAACCTCTGTGGAGCAGGGCCACTGGGGCATTTGGGGCATGGGCAAGTGTGCAGGGGAGGGGACCTGGACCCCAGTGGCCCCCCTCAGCACACTGCACCACCTGGTGCCCTGACCAGGCCAAGCCCCCCACAGCCAGTGCAGGAGAGGAGGCTGGGAAGTGACTGTGGCCCCGGGCACCTCCCGCTCCCCACCCCCGCCCCGATCACGCCGGGACCCAGAACTACCCTGGGCCCCACGCTGGCTCCTTTCAGAACAGGCCCTGTGGCAGGTCAGACCCAGGTCCAGCAGCGTCCCCTCCCAGTCCGTTCTTTCCAGGAAAATGGGATTATCCCCCTCAACAGCCTGGGATGCTCTACCCACAATCCCTTGCAACCGCCTAGTGGGCAACAGCCAGACACCCACGTCCTTTCCTCCCAGGCCTGCGAACTCACTTAAGAGTTCTGGCCTCGGGGGTGGGGGGTGGGGGGGCTCCGTTACCCCGCTTCTGAGCAGAGTCCTTATCCTCATAGCCAGCCGCTCCCTGAGACACACAAAAGAGCTTGGGGAGGGGGCTGGTTACACCCTTCTGTCATCAGCCCCAAATCCGATGGGCAGGCTGGATTCCAGACACAGCACTCAGCCCCGGAGGCTTGTGCTCCCCCCGGCCCACCCCTGCAGCGAGGACTCACCCCCAGCAGACCAGGCAGCACCCTCCGGCCACTGAGCAGGCAAAAACACGGGCCAGAAGTGCAAACATGGACATGTGTCCCGCGGCACCGCCCCGCCCCGCCCCCGCCGCTCGGCCTCCAGCCCGGCAGAGCCTGGCAGGGCCCGGCCTGCTGCTGGCAGGCGGCGATGGGCGGCTCCGACGCTGATGGCTCACTCTCCACCTCTCCCGCAGGGAGACCCCCCTAGCCCGTGCCGCTGGCTCGAAAGGGCCACCCCGTGATGGGAGAGTACTCGGTCCTTCCCCGGCCAGTCTGGGCTCAGATCCTGAGGTCAGAATCCGCCCCGGGGTTCTGGCCCGAGTCCTTTGTCGTGGTCCCAGGGAAAGCACTCACCCCCCTCATCCCAACAACAACAGAAAGGAACTGTTTGCAACTCAACCACCTCGGAGGTGGGAGAAACAGCCGGGAGAGTGGGATTCTGGCCTCCAGAAGCCACCTGCTCAGTGCGACCGGAGAAAGGCCAGTTGGGGTGAGGGTGGGGCCGGAGGCCTGGGGTCGGAGGGGGCTCCCAGGGGCAGGCTGCAGGACGGGAGCAACGGCCCTCAGGGTTCCCGGGTAGAAGTGGTTACGTAAAGCTGGGGAGGAGGCCGCGAGGGCTTGGCCCGCTGCACCCAGCCAGGGTGGCCGCTTTCCAAGCACAAGCGGGTCCTGGCTGCCAAGGCCCCGTCCAGGCCTTTGTTGGAACCCGAGCAAGTGGCCGGAGCCAGCCGCGCCCCCACCCGCACCCTGCTGGCCTCGCTCCCGCCCCCAAGGCTGGCGCTCCCCAACAATAGTGCTTGCTGGTTCTGGGGTGGCCTCTTTGTCTCCTTCGGGCAGGGGGCAGGGAGGGCAGTTGAAGCCTGGGTCAGCTAGGGCAGGGCGGAGGGACGGACACCGGGGGCTGAGCCGTCCCAGGACCCCATACCCGAGCCAAAAACGGAGGCCCGGGGCCTCCTCTCCGGGGGCCTGAACCTTCCTTGGAGGAGACCGCGAAGTCCTCGGGGGGCCCCCCAGGGTCCGAGGGACCCCGGCGTGGGCGCCGGACCACCCCGGCCGCGCGCGGCGTCCGACGCGGGCTGCGGGCTCACCTTGAAGTAGCCGCCCTCGTAGTAGGTGTTGGGGGGCCCGAAGATGGCCACCTCCCAGTTGTACAGGTCGCCCTCGTCCACCAGGGTCACCCGGAAGCCCTCCACCGGCTCCTCCTGCAGCCCCTTGAGCTCGAGCAGCAGCGCCTTCTGCGAACTGGGCACCAGCGGCCGGGCCATGGCGGCGGCGGCGGCGGCGGCGGCGGAGGGGCCCGG
>NW_011889048.1:862639-864732 GCF_000151845.1 Pteropus vampyrus
GACCTGCCTGCTGGCCTCTCCCCACGCACGGTGCCTGCCCGGCGAGGCGGTCCCTCCGCGCCCTGCCACCTTTCACTATGGCCGGGGCTGCTCTGAGGACAGGCAGGCGAGGATGGGGCTGGGCCGGGGCAGGGCCACAGAGGGGCGGCCCGCTCAGGCACGGGGCCCAGTGTGAGCTGAGGGGGGAGAGGCCCCAGGGCCCGCAGCCGTGGACAGCAGAGATGGCAGGACCCTGAGAAAAGGCCCGTTTCGGCACAAGCCTGCCAGAGCACGGCGAGGGGCGCGGGCTCCGAGGGCGGCACAGGTGTCCCCCACATGCCCACGTCTGTGTCCCCAGGGCTGCGGCGGGTCAGCAATGCCGGGACACAGGGCCTGCCGGCGGACCCCTCACCTGACGTTCTGGGTGGGGTTCCACCGTTCCGAGGGCAGCTCCCCGCTCTGGGGGTCGTCGACCGGCGGGTGGAGAATGGAGATGCACACGTCCCCCGTCTGTCCAGGGACAGGAAGGCAGGGTCACTGCCCACCCTGGCACCCGTCGGGCCGCACCGTGCCCCCCGCCGCCCCCTTACAGAGCGGGGAGGAGCGGGCTCACCTCGTAGATGTTGGGGTGCCACATCTTGGTCAGGAAACGAAAAGCCGGCGGGGAGTAGGGGTAGTCGATGGGGAACTTGAGGCGTGCCTGGGGGGTGGCAGAGAAGTGGGGATCAGCCAGGGCTGCCGCTGCTGTCCCCTCAGCACCACGTGTGGGAGCAAGCCGGCCAGGACAGGCCACCGCTTGGGGACTTCTCTCACAAGCACACGAATGAGAACAGCAGCCTGTGATGGACACCCCCAGCTCAGGAGGGCTGCCCAGCCGGGCGGACGTGTGCTGCGTACTAGTCGTGAGGGACACCCCCGCCACCCCTGCCCCTCACGAGCCTGGGTCCGGTACACAACAGGCTGCCTGGGGCTTCTGGGGGTCGCCTAGGCTGATCGTGGTCCCCACCCTGCTGCTGGGAAGTATGGGTGCCCGCCCAGGGAGCAGTTCTGAGCTTGACTGTGGCCCAGGCCTGTAGGAGGGATCAGGAGGCTGAGCCTGAGCCTGAGTTCAGACCCGCAGACAGCCCCACCGCCTGCGGGGCCCAGGGTGGGCTCAGACCCGCAGACAGCGGGGCCGGGCCCCGTGGGCCTCTGCACGGTGTGGGACGCCCGCCTCAGTGTCCAGCTTGTGGAGAGGATTAAAATCTCGTGGGTTCCCTTGGCAATCCCCGACACCTCTGTGAGCCGGGCCCTGTGGAGATGAGTCAGTGCAGGGTGGACAGGCTCTCTGCCTGTGGGTGTCCATCTTGGGGGGGTCAGAAAGATCATGGGGTAGACAGGGAGCACCTGACCGGGTGACAGGGCTGCACAGGCTCAGCAGGTAAGGGTGTGCCACTACTGAGGCCCAGCCCCAGGCTTCGGGATCCCAGAGGGCCTGGTGTGTGGCCGGCGGGGGCCACAGGAACCTCTGTGGAGCAGGGCCACTGGGGCATTTGGGGCATGGGCAAGTGTGCAGGGGAGGGGACCTGGACCCCAGTGGCCCCCCTCAGCACACTGCACCACCTGGTGCCCTGACCAGGCCAAGCCCCCCACAGCCAGTGCAGGAGAGGAGGCTGGGAAGTGACTGTGGCCCCGGGCACCTCCCGCTCCCCACCCCCGCCCCGATCACGCCGGGACCCAGAACTACCCTGGGCCCCACGCTGGCTCCTTTCAGAACAGGCCCTGTGGCAGGTCAGACCCAGGTCCAGCAGCGTCCCCTCCCAGTCCATTCTTTCCAGGAAAATGGGATTATCCCCCTCAACAGCCTGGGATGCTCTACCCACAATCCCTTGCAACCGTCTAGTGGGCAACAGCCAGACACCCACGTCCTTTCCTCCCAGGCCTGCGAACTCACTTAAGAGTTCTGGCCTCGGGGGTGGGGGGTGGGGGGGGCTCCGTTACCCCGCTTCTGAGCAGAGTCCTTATCCTCATAGCCAGCCGCTCCCTGAGACACACAAAAGAGCTTGGGGAGGGGGCTGGTTACACCCTTCTGTCATCAGCCCCAAATCCGATGGGCAGGCTGGATTCCAGACACA
>NW_011889048.1:866427-875322 GCF_000151845.1 Pteropus vampyrus
GGGACTGGAGGGTCCCCGTCCCGGGTCGCTATGGCGAGCAGAGAGCGTGCCGGGCGGATGGGGAGGCGGGAGGGCAGGCGAAGGTCCGCGATGGGGCCCGCGCCCCGACCCCTCGGCCGGCGGTGCCTCTCCTTCCATCGGAGGGGCTGAGAGTGCGGCGGAGCTCAGGACGGGGGCGACGGCCCGGCAAGGGCTGTGCGGACCCCAGGGAGGCGAGGCCTGAGTAGAGCCTTCAAGCCGCCAGTCGGTTGGACAGAGGAATCCGGACAGTGCAAGGCGCTGCTGCGAGTAGAAGCTGGAGAAGCACTGATTCCGCACCCATCCTGGCCAGGTCCCGCCTGAGCCCTGAGCCTGGTTCGTGTCCGAATCTTGGGCTGACCTTTGACCCCACGCGAGTCCTGACCCCAGCTGGCCCTGACCCTCCTGAGCTCTGACCGGACGGAGTACCCGGCCTAGACACCCACACACCCCTTGTCAGGACACTTGGTCAGGAGGGCTAGGTGTAGTGTCTTGTACTCCAGTCCTCCACCTCTGCAGGGTGACAGCTCCGGGTGAGCGCGGCTTGTCGTGGCGCCTGCCCTGCGGCTGTGCCTGTGGTCTTCCTGACAGGTGTCCTGGGCAGCCAACAGCTGCAACACCTGGAGCTGTGCCAAGGTGACTTCCTCCCCCAAGTGCCCCAACACCTGGTGTCTGGACTTGTGCCAGCTGACAGGCAGCTGGCCCGGCCTGGGGAAAGGAACACTCCCCCGAGTTGGGGGTGGAGCTGAGGTGCCAAACAGCCCGGGGCAGAGCAGCAGCTCAGAGGGCAGCCCAGGGCTGGGCCTTGGCATGCGCAGCCACAAAGGAAAGCTTCATCTCTCAGGCCCTGTGCCCCGCACCCTGGGGACCCGAGGCGGCCCCTCGCCTGTCAAATGGCTGTTACTTGGCGAGCGATCCAGGTATTCTGACCTCGTCTGCCCATGGCATCGATGTCATAGCGTTGGCATGTGGCAGCTCGTCAATAAATAGTAATCAATACATTCTTGCAGAGGGTTCCAGAGGTCTCTGCCTCCTACCCCTGACACCCTAGGAAGCAGGGGAGCGGGGGTGGGGTTAGTCCTGGGAACACAAGGGGAGAGACCTGGTCTGTGGGCTCTCCAGCCGGCCCACTGGGGCCTCGCCCCCCAGGAAGCCCCCTGCAGTGGTGGATGTCTGGGGCTTCTGCCCATTTTCTGGCCACAGCACCTTGGTGTCCCTGTGAGGGTTCCCCATCTGCCAGACACGGGCAGGGACGTACCCTCCTCATCGAGATGAGGCGAGAGTCAAATAAGATGTCACAGGTCTCAAATGTGTCAGCTATTTCTGTCGTCACCGCTACTAGCATCTGACCAGTCGACCTCTTCCTGACAGCTAGGGACACAGGCCGACGGAGGAACGGCTTGGGCCGGAGACGGAGTCTCCATCTTTCAGGGCGGCCGGCCATGCCAGCCCACGGCCCTGGGCAGGGCCTTCTGGGTCCAGGGCACCTCGCTGGGTGCCCGCGTGCCCATTACTCCCACGACGCCACGTCCAGGTGCGCCCTGGCACCTGAGACAGCGAGTCTGACCTCCAGGTGGTGGGGGGGCCCGTGGCTCAGGGCTGGGTGTGGGAAGCACACACGCACTCCAGGTCAGCCTCGGGTACAGACTTTATTACTGCTGAGAGGGGCCTCTGCGGGTATGCGGGGGTGAGGTGTCCACTTCCCAGGACCCTTGCCTGCCCCTGGGAGGGGGCTGGAGCATCATTCCGGGTCCCAAGCTGGGTGTGCCCCCTGCACACAGGAACACCCAGTTCCTCATCTCAGACCCGCGTTCTGCCCAGGAGCAGGTGAGCCGCCTCGCAGTGTCCCCAGCAGTCTGAGTGGAGGAGGCAGGCGAGGCGTGGGGGTGCTCAGCCCACTGGCTTGACCTTGGCAATGAAGAGGGCCGCAGCTTTCTCCAGGAACTCCTCCCGGGTCATGGGGGAGCTGGGCCGCCGAGCCACCAGGGCGCGGTCCATGGCCAGCGCCAGGCTGTCGGGCCCCAGGCGCGAACCGGCCTCCAGGTATCGGGCGGGCGCGACAGCACCGTCGCCGGCCTGCAGGGCGCCCTCCAGGGTGTCCAGCACGGCCTGGCCCATGCGGCGGTCGGCCGCGGCCAGGGCCGGGTCCTCCAGCAGCCGGTAGAGGGCGCCGGCGCGCGCCACGAACTCCAGCAGCACGAAGCAGGTGAGCATGCCGGCGCGGAAGACGCCCAGCGGCACGGCCTCGTGGTCGCGGCACTGGATTTTGCGCAGCAGGGGCGCCACCACCTCCTCGGGGGCCTCCCCGTCGCGGCAGATGCGCTTGAGCAGCTCGCTGTAGGTGCGCCCGTCCAGCCCCGGCTTCTTCTTGCGCCCGCTGGCGCTCAGGCACTCGTAGGCCACGCCGACGTTGTTGTTGAAGGCGGTCCTGCGGGCGGACGCGGGGCGTTGGGCCAGCCGGGCAGAGCCCGCAGCGCCCTCGGCCCGCGCCCTCCGCGCCAGCCCTCGCCTCCTGTCCCCCTGGCCGACCCTCCAGCACTCCCGCTCCCTCCCGCCTCAGGGCCTTTGCACAGGCTGTGCGCCCGCAGTGCCCTCCCCAGTCCCCCGAGGGTCCCCCTTGACTCCCTAAACCCTCCCTCCTCTGGCGCTCTTCACGGCAGGTAACCGCACGGCAGCCTCACTGCTTATCCTAGGAGTTCATGTCTCTCGCACCCCAACAACGGCAGGCGGCCCAGGAGCCCATGTCGCTGTGCAGCCCCGTTTCTAGAGCACTGGCCGGCTCACGGCGGATGCCCCATACACGTCTGCCCCATGGGGCCCTTGGACTGCTCCCTTGACCAGGACACCTGCACTTGGGGGTGAGCTCATCCTACTCCCCCACAGCTCCACCAGCCAAGAGTCCCCTGTGATAGTGTGGCTGGTGGCCTGTTACTAGTTGCTCAGTGACAAATGGGCAGTTTGGCTGGGGGTGAGCTGTCGGGCCCAGGACCCCAGGGAGGTGAGACCTCAGGCCTCACGTTCAGCCTTTCTGGGAGACGGCTTGGTGGTGAGACTCCACTCTTATCTGTTGAGTGACCTGGGCCCGTCGCCTCCCCTCTCTGTGGGCCAGCTGGAGCCCAGTGAACGCCGGCCCCTCTGCTCACCACTGCTGCCCAGCGTGGGGCTCACAGATGGGTGAGCCGTGGGTCAAGACCCCATGGCGGGGTAACCAGGGCCCGGGGCGAGAGGGCAGGGGCCTCGGTCCCAGTCCTGGATCCGGAACTCCATCCCGACCACAGGCTGTGACTGCCCATCTTCCCGTATTGGGCCATTGACACGCGGGGTGGGGAGACCACCAGGCACGCGGGGGGCGGTGCCAGATGCTGTTCACCTCCCGCTTCTGGAGACAGGGAGGCCCGCATGGGGTGAGTGCGGCCCAGCAAGGCCGGAGCTGACAGGACCAGCAAGGGGCCCGGAGGAAGGCTACACCGGGGCCTCGCGCCGCCTCTCCCGGGGCTCCCCAGGCGGCACCCAGCCATGAGGAGTGCCCACGCGGTCTGCTGAATCATCGTGGGCGGACTTGGTGGCCTGGGCTGGACCTCGGCCACACGGGCACTCTGGGCCTCAGCGCCCTGTCCTTGGGGTGGGACTGGGCACTTGCTAAGGGCCCCGTCCATGTCAGCAGCTGCACAGAGCAGTTTGTGACGTATGTGAGCATTTGTCGAAACGAGAAAAGGATATATTTGCAGGGTGTCTCCAGGAAGAGACACAGACAGCTCTCACTCTAGACCGGGAGGTGTCTCACTGGGGCTGATTCTGCCCCTGGGGACACTGGGCCATGTCTGGGGATGTCTGCGTTGTCACACTAAGGGGTGCCCCTGGCATCAAGGAGGTGGGGCGGGGGTGCTGCTCAACACCCGCCCGAGCCCGGGCCGGCCCCCAGGGGTGGTCTGAGTGAAGGGGCCCTGGCCTAGGGCTGCTGGTGCCTTTTGCATCTTTTCGGGTCACAGGGACCTGAGGGGGGGGCGACACTCTTGCCGTTACTAGTAGCAGCATGGTGAGTTAGGAGGTGGTCTTGGGGCCATACTGCTTGCGTCTGACTCTGGCCCTGCCCTTCGTGGCCGTGCAGCCCTCAGCAAGTCCCCAGACGATGCCTGGGGCCTTGAGGCCAGCAGAGGGACCGATGGGACAAGGCTGCCGCCACTGCCGGTCCTGGAGGCCAGCACTTCTGACTGCTTGAGACGAGGGCATTTGGGCTGACTTCTCCCCAGATCTCTCGTGGTGATGAAGTGCTCGGGAACAGCTGGACCTTGGAGCACCCATTTCCCACACCTGGGACCTGAGTAATGGTTCAGGGGCTCCTGACTGTGGCTCCATCCCTGGGGGACCAGGTGAGCTCAGGTGACGCCAGCACCCCCCACACCCCCTGCTCACTGCTGTCCCTCTACGTCCCTGCTGCTCCCAACTGTCTCCAGCAACGGCCCCACTGTCCCTGCGGCATGGGGCACAGTGTCCCCAGAAAATGCACGTCCATCTGCAACCTGTGAGTCTGACCTCATTTGGAAACAGGTTCTTGGGGATGTGATTAGTTCAGGGTCTGGAGATGAGAGGAGGTGGCTCTAAATCCTTTGGCAGAGACACAGAGATGGCCATGTGATGATGAAGCAGAGGCTGGAGTGATGCTTCTACAAGCCCGGGGCCACCGAAGACCGGGACAGGCAAGGAGGACCCTCCGAAAGAAACTCTAGAAGGAGCGCGAGCCCTGTGACACCTAGGTTTCAGGCTTCCGGCTTCCAGAGCTATGTGTGTGTGTGGGGGGGCACATTTGTGTTGTTTTAAACCACCAAGTTCGTGGTATTTCTTGCAGCAGCTACAGGAAATGAAGTTTCCTGTTGACCCTGAATGCAGCAGATGCTTCGGCGCTTGTCTCCGGGCCATTGGACACAGGGCCGCCAGTCGCCCGCATGGCACCTTGTGTCACGATCCTCGTCCGTGACGTCTACAGGGTGAGTGGCTTGTGCGGTACTTGACCTGAACAACTGTCCCTGTGGCCCTGCCACTGCTCCCTGAAGATGTCCGGGCATGCCGGTCTCTCTGGTTCCCTCCTTCTGGTCTTTTTTGTGGGTTCTCCCACGCTGGGGCTCCTCAGATGACATCCTGGGCTCTTCTTGGTTCTTCTGAGGCCTTCACAACTCCTCCCACTTGACAATCTCTTGTCCCAGGTGCACATCTCAGTTGCGGACCCACCTGTCCCTTTTCCCGCTGCGAGGTTCTCTCAGCCCCCCGACTCAAGAGTCTCCAAGCAACTCTGGGAACTTCTCCCAAACCAGTGACCTCCCAGCTCAGCGACAGCCCACGGACACCAGGAATGCCCTGCACATCCATCAGCTCGACTTCAGAGTATGTCCGGAGCTCACGTGTGTCCCGCCAACCTGCTCCTCTTCTTGGGTCCCCATCTCAGGGGTGGCCCCAGCCCCCAGAAGCCCATGCTCCCTTCCCCCCTGCAGCAAAGATGTGGGTGCCCCACTCCGATCCCCACCCTTCGTACCCTCCCACAGCCGAGCTCCCGCCATGTCTCTGCTTCCATTCTTGCTCCTGCGACTCTCAGAAGGGCTGCCTGGGGACACCTGGGGACACCCTGAGAATCAGCCTGAAACACTCCCTTGCTTGGCTTCCGCCCTTTTCCTGGGGTCACCTGAGAGCACTCCCTGATGAAATCACCCCCACATGCATGCTAGCCTCAGGCTCTGCTTCTGGGGACGCCTGCCCGCCCAGCCAAGACCCAGCCACCCACACAGTCAGTGACTTCCTCTGGTTGACGCTGCGTCTTCCCAGCCCATCTGATGCAGACCATTCCTTCAACACATAATCCTCCACCGCCTTCCATGGGCTCACGACTGTGGGGAGTGGGCAGGCGCCATCCCCAGCACCCCGCCGTGCCTCAGCCACGGGAAGGCTGTGTGGGCCCCACACTGCACCTGTACAGCCTGCAGGCGGCTGCACCTGCGGCCTCATGCCTGCGACACCTTTCCCTGTGCGTCACGCGGGGCTCTTCCTGGCCACCTGACCTGCAGGCTAGGTGGCCCCCCCTCTAGGACAAGGGCCCTGGGCGACTGCGTTGCTCTTTTCCCCCACGGCCTAGCTTTGCAAATACTCATTTTCTGGCTGAATGGATGAGGATGCTACGATGCTCGAAATGAAGCAGATAAGGAGGGATCTAAGCTCGAAGGATTTGCTCCTTGGGCTCTCTGGGATCCATGATTTTCGAAAGTTGTGTGGGCTGAAACTCAATACCTGCAAAAAGGCGTCACAAAGGACGAACCCAGCAGGAGCTGTCAGCGTCAGCGCAGAGCGCGCTGGCCACCGCCAGGCTACGCCGCGGTCGGGGTCGTCCAGTACCGAGGAGGCACTGCGGCCTACAGTTCCCAGCGTGCCCCGCGCGCCGGCGCCGAGGCGCACCGCGGAGCACGCTGGGGGTTGAAGTCCGGCCGCGGCCCCTACCCGCCCAGGCCCGGCCCGGCTCGGCCCCGCACCTCTGGGAGTGGTGAGCCAGGCGAAGGTGCCACAGCGCGCGGCCCAGGCGCTGCTGCTGCAGCAGGAGCTGGCCCGGGGGCTCCCCGGCGCCGCCGTTGGCAGGCGAGCGCAAGCCCATGTTCTCGAAGTAGTGCGCCAGGAAGGAGATCGGCTCCTCGGGCCGCGCCTCCAGCACCTTCAGCAGGGCCGCGCGCAGCATCTTCGTCACGCCGACCTGCCGCAGGAAGTCCTCCTCGTTCTCGGCCGTCGTCGCCGCCTGGGATACCGACGGCCGGCCGCTGTCTGTGAAACTGGCAGCCGGGGCCACCGCCGGCCGCCGCTTCTCCAGCGCCGCCATCTTCGCTGAGGGCAGCGGGACCGGAAGCGCTGCCATGTTCCGCAGTGCGCTGGCGCCTCGCGCGACCATCTTGGTTAAGGGCAGAGGATGCTGGATCCCGCTGGGAGACTTTGGGAAGTAGCTAGTGCAGGCCGCCCTTTTCCCTAGGTTCTAATTGGCACGCTCCCTCAAGTTTCCTCTTAATGAGGACTGGTTGGCTTTCTTGGCTTAGATCTGGAACCTCGACTTTGCCAGACTCCAAAATGGCTCCCAGGGAAGGGCTTGGTTACGGGTGTGAAGCTGGATTGCTTGCCATCTTACTAGTGGGCGAGTCCTTCCTTAGCATGGTCCCCTAGGCACCTGTCTCCTCGGTTACCAGAGAAGCCAGGACGCTCGTGGGCGGGGACGGCGCCACCCTGATCCGAGGCCTGAGCGCCGCCCCGCCCCCTTCTTTCGCTTTGCGTCTTTGAGTCTTTGTGCTCAGCCTAACCCAATCTGGTCTGAGTTTATAGCTCACTTCGTGGGGACAACCCCTCCACCCCCGCCCCAGTCATCTGCCCCCAACTGCGCGACGGTTCTGCTCTGGGCTCTCGCGGCCCTTAGTGCGCGTTGGAGGAATGAGTGGACCACCCACGGTCCCCAGGTCCCCGTCCCAGGCTGTTACCTTTCCTCGCCACTAGAGGGATCTTTCTCACGCCGCATCCTCTGGCGCCCCCAGCTCTCCCATAGCTCCCCAGTGCCCGCAGGCCCAAGTTCCTGGCACCTGTTCTGCTTCCAGCCTCTGTCCCCTCTCTCTCCCTTAGCTCCCTTAATAAGCCACCTCTCTTCTGTGTCTTTGTCCATACGGTCCCCCCCGCCCCCCTCCCAAATACGTTCTCTGCTTCTTTTGAGGACACTTGCTTATTCTTGAAACTGCCGCGTCTCCACACCCAGGGAAAGGCACAGCGTATCCTTCCGCTCCAGGCAGAGGGCAAGCTCCCCCGGCCCTGGCCCAGTGGGGCTGGGGTGTGTCAGTCCATCCTGTCTCTCTGAGAGTCTCCCAGGGCAGAGGATCCCCGGGTCTTCGGATCACGAAAGGAACCACTGAGGTCAGGCCAGATGCTCTTTATTCTCCAGCTGGGGGTGGCTCCCCAGAGTCCCCACGGAGGAAAATCCCAGCTGGCTGGAGAGCCTGGATGTGCTTGGCTAACAGTGTGAAGGGCCCGTGATCAGCTCTCACGCTGTCCAGAGCCCTGCAAACTGAGTGGAAGGAAAGGCAGGCCACTTCAGGAGGGGCCACCGCCAGTCTCTCTCAGTCCCGGGCAGGCAGAGCAGGGGGGCCGAGGAGCTGGCCGGCAGCCTGCAGGCCGGCAGCGTTTCCACAGATGGTAGGTGAGGAATACCAGAAGGAGCAGTGCCAGCACCAAGCTGCCGGTCCACAGGGCTTCGGACGTTGGGGGGCCGCCTGGAGAGAAACGTGTCAGGAGCCTGAACACCTCTTTGCAGGTTGTGGGGAGAAGCCCAGCAGAGGCTGCTAGGGGTGTCCAGATTTACTGAGTTCCCCCAAATGTTACATGGGACTTCACCGCTTAGAATGTCTTTGAAATGTGCAAGACCCCTGGAATGTCCCCAGGACTTTAGTCTTTCGGAAAGTATTTGGGACCTTATCGTTAGTAGGGGGCTGTCCAGAGGCGGCCACCCGCCACGTCTGCGCTGGAAATGCAGCTCCTTGGGGTGGAGAGGGGCCGTCAGTGTCTCGTTCGTAACTTTTTACACATTGCGTGTAGAAATGATGCTGTTTGCAATACACTGGTTCCGTGAAATATGTCATCTAACTTATTTTTACTCTTTTTCTGTGTGGCTGCTGGAAAACTCGAAGTGACTTAAGTGGCTGTACCCTACTTCTATTTCCCAGGCTGCTGTAGCCTCTAACGTTCAATTTACACACTGCCATGAACCCTGCGTGGTCCTTGATATTTACAGTCATCGCCATGCCAGGCGATTGTACTCTCGCGGTGAGGGAGAAGCCCCCTGGACGGTTGGGAAAGTCTGGGCAGGGCACCTCCATG
>NW_011889048.1:876718-878228 GCF_000151845.1 Pteropus vampyrus
GGAGGAGGGGAGGGCACGGAAGGGCTAACGGGCGGGTCGTGCAGGGCCGTGCGGGTCTGGGGAGGTCGTGGACTGTTAGCCTGAGGGCGGTGGGCCGAGGGGCGGGGCCTAACTCGGGTGCTCACCGGCGCCCTCTGGTGGCTACTGCGGGGAGGACAGACTCGGGGGTGAAGGTAGGAGCTGGGGACCAGGGCGGAGGGCGGAGCACGATGGGAGCTCGTGGGGCCTGGCACAGGGTAAGTGCTCAGTATATACGTTGAGTGAATAAATAAACCAATTAGAAGCATCGCTCTGACTACCGCCAGGGCCAGAGTAAAGATGGATCGTCAGGATAAGGACTCAGTAGGTGCAGGGCAGAACCGGGGTTTCAGAAGAGCTGCTGGACCCCGTTTCTCAAGGCTCATAGAAGCTGGGCGGCGTGGCTTTGCCGGCTTCCTGGGGGACTCTGAGACGCAGGCTGGCCAGCGCCCCGGAGACTCACCTGGAATGGGCCGGCGGTGGTTCAGCTCCAAGCCCGGCAGCCTCATGGTCGCCTGGCAGTAGAGAGTGGGCGGGGCCGGTGTCCCCAGCGGGGGCAGCAGCCAGCGCTCCGTCACTCGGAACAGCTGGCCCTCGCCCTCCTGGGGCTCCTCCCCAAAATCGTGGTCCAGGGCCTGCACCCCCTCCAGCTCCCGGTCCCCCAGGAGCAGGGACAAGGAGAGGGCGTCGGGGTCGGCGGGCGTGACGTTGTGGGCCGTGCAGGCCACCTCCCGGTCCTGCCCGGCCACCAGAGCCACTGGAGAGACAGTCAGCTGGTCTGGGAAGGCTGTGTGGGGAAAATTCGAGGTGGGTGGGCTAAGCCCAGAGGGCCGAGGAGGGGGCGTGGGGTGGGGACAGTGGGGCCGTGGGGACTGCTGGTGCACAGAGACAGGGAAGGCCCAGCGGCCACACCCTGTGTGCCCAGAATATAAGGTGCTGGGGAAGGGTCCAGAGCAGAAAGGGCAGGAGGTTTAGGGGTGGATTGGGGGCGAGGCAGTGAAGCCTGGGAGGGCAAGGGTGGGGGTGGCGCGACGCAGAGAGTATGCAAAGCATTTCAGAGCGACTCGGGAGCTTGCCATGCAGGCTTTGAGCTTGGGGCAGGGTGGGCAATCCCCGGAGACTCTCTGGAAGAGGTGGCATAGGGTCGGAGACAATACAGGGCTGCTGGGTGGGCCGGGCTTGTGCAAAGGCGGGGAGGAGTGGAGGGGTGGGGCTCACCGAACACCAGGAGCTGCACCTTGTGCTGGAAGGTGAGGTTCCCGCAGGAGCCCACGCACACGCGGGTCCCCGCCGCAGACAGCGAGGCGTTTTGCACCGAGAGGACGCTGCTTCCGGCGCCCGACTGCACGGCGCCCAGGCTGGTGTCCAGGCCCCGCCACTGCACTGAGGCGGCCCTGTGGCCCTCGCAGGCCAGGCGGCAGGTGAGCTGCCGCGACCCGCCCAAGGCCACCGCCACCACGGGCTCGCGGGGCTCCACCTCCAGGGGCCCACC
>NW_011889048.1:879161-883378 GCF_000151845.1 Pteropus vampyrus
GTCCTGAGAAACCGCATCTGTGGACCCACCTCCTGCATCCTCCACCCTCTCCTTGGTGTCCCCATCTGGTCTCAGTTCCCTTGTCTTCTGCTCCAGGCGGTTTTAGAAACACCCTTCCGAGCCTGCGTACCCCAAGGCTGCCTGTGGCAGAAGAGAACACACCCGACTCCTCACTGGCTGGAGCCCTGGGGATCGGGCAGCCTCAGGGCCTTTGCGTGGCTGTGCCCTCGCCCTGCTCAGAGTTCTCAGACGCCTTCCCACCGCCGCCCCCCTCTCCCGTGTCACTTTGTCCTGACGCGCTTCCCTCGCGGCCCTTAGCGAGGTCCAGGTCGTGTAGCTGGAGTCACAAGTCCCCTGGACTAGGGGGATGCTGTCTGCTGTGGCCCCGCTGTGGCCCCAGGCCCCATCACAGCAGGCACACCGGAGGGAAAGGATGAGGGCACCCTGGTTTGCCCCCCCTTAACCTCAGGGTGCGGCCTGAGCCTCAGTTTGCCTGGAGCAGTGGGGCGATGGATTTCTGAGCACCATCACCCTGTCTGTCTGCCTCTCCTCAGCCTCTCAGAGGCAAAAACTAAGATCCAAGAGGAGGGGCTGGGAGCAGAGGGGGGAAACTGAGGCTCAGAGGGGCTGGGAGCAGAAGAACAGAGAGAGGCCTCACGGGGGGAGGGGAGGGCCCAGGAGCAGGAGCCCGAAGTCCCGAACCTTGGCCCCACCTCCTCCTCCGCAGTGCCGGGAAAGGCCGCACAGGAAGGTGGGCTCCAAACTGTGACCGCCACTGGCCGGAGGTACGAGCCCTTCCCGGGAAGCTGGGCCCTTAACCCGGGTGGGGGGCGGCGGGCCTAGTGAATGGGCCTCTTCCCAGCCCCTGACCCCGCTTCCTGCTGCCCTCCCAGCAGAGGCCCCTTGGCGGGCGTGACCCAGCTTTCGGCGCCCTGCCTTCCACTCGCCCACTTCAGGCTCCCAGATCTGAGCTCTGCCCGCGTGAGTGACAAGTGAACCTGCCCAGTCACGCCCACACCGCTGGGAGAACACCAAGAACTCTGTGATCTGGAATGGGGGGGGGTCAGTGGCGGCCCCCTGAGGACAGGGCAGATGAGTGAGTGTATGAAGAAGGTTCTGGGCAGAGGTGGAGTCTGGCGGAGGGAGGGGGCGGCTGGAGAGAGAGAGAGGGACCGAGGGCAGGAAGAAAGCAGGGGGCCTGGGGGAAGGGTCCGGTGGAACCCAGGGTGGGGCAGAGGGACCCCGGGAGCCTGAGGCCAGCGATAGGGATGGCCTGAGCCGATTTCCCGTCCCCGAGATGTGTGGTCTTGTCCCTGGGAAGCTGAGCCCATGGGAGTCGTGGCGGGGGAGGGGGGGCGCTGAGGTCCTCGTTCTGCGCCCCCCGCCCCCAGCCCGGGCTTCCTGCACAGTCTGCCCTCCGATCCCCCTTCCCGGCATTGTCCCCACCCGGGAGGAAGTCCTCAGCGGCCTTGGCAGGAAGCTTTCTTCCCACAGAGGGTCCCAGCCCCCACTCCAGCACCAGACATCCTGGATCTCCGGGTGCACCTTCCCATGACAGCACCGGTCTCCGCAGGGGACGCGGGCCCAGGAGGGTGCCCAGGCGAGGGAGCCCCAGGAAACGCCCGTTCCCTCCAGGGGCCCCCTTCACAGCTGGCTGGGCAAGCTCCCCTCACTCACACCACTGGTCAGTTGGGGCATCGTGGCTCTTTCTTAGGGATGGGCTGGCTTATTCGTGACCCCCGTCGGGTACCCCACCCAGCTGTGGCGCTGGAGGACCTCAGGCCCAGGCTGTGAGCCTGAGCGCTGCCCCCCAGGGCCATGCCCTGCCTCCGTGGGTCTCGGGGATGGTGGGAGGCTGCGTGTGGCCAATTAACAGTTAACCCCTCAGAAGGCGGGGATTGCTCCTCTAGTCCATCAGGCTTCTGATCCCCTGCCAGCCCCTGAAATCACCTGGCTGAGCTAGGCCAAGGTGGCATGGCCGGAGGGGTGACACCAGGATATCTACAACTACCGCAGAGTGCCTGTGAAGACACCGTTACTCGATAAATGTCTGTCTGCGAAGCTGAACCCAAGTTTGGCGAAACAGGTGGCGGGTGGCTGTCCCAGAGCTGTCGAGGCCGGCGGTCTGCATGCCGCACGGCCCGCAGGCTTCCCAAGGGCCTGAGATTTGTCGTGAGGAGTGTCCGGGGAAGTGGACACTTTGATATGTGACATCCAGTTCAGACAACTGGCCTCCCCGGGGGCTACGGCTCGCCCTCCACCCAGGGCGAAAGGCTCAGGCTGGCAACCCTGAGGGCGGTGGACGGGTAAGGGTGGGAGTCTCTGAGGGCGCCCAGGCCCCTCACCTGCTCCATAGGGCAGGGAGGCACGTGTTGGTGAGAGTTGATTTGGAGCCTGGGGCTAACACTGGTTAAATAAAGTACGTTGTACTTTACATGTTATAAAACTCATTATTTTATTTGTGCCCCACATTTCCTCTTTTTTTCGATGTGGCCGCTGTGGGATTTAAGTGACCTGTTCGGCTCCGATTCCATTTCTGGCGGGCACGGGGCTCTGGCCCTGGCTGGGTTTGTGGCCCCGTCTGGGGCACAGAATGGACATATTCTCTGGTCGGGTGGTGAGCTTCCCTCTCCACTTCACCGAGATGGTGGTTCTAACCTGGGGGTGAGCCTTCCCACTCCCTGCTGGACACTGGTGACATCTAAGGGACATCCGTGGTTGCCATAACTGGGGGTGTTCCTGGCATCGGTGGGGGCCAGGGATGCTGCTCAACACCCAGCAATGCCCAGAGAAGTCAGGCCCAAATGCCAGCTGGGAACGTCGAAGGTTGGGAACCCCCGGCTGGTGGAGGGCTTGGAAGAATCAGGTCCGCCTGACTGTAGCAGGGGAGCGGCTGGAGGTCACCATCAGCACCCAGGCCAGACTCCTCAGGGAAGTTCTCTGCCCAGGGAGCTTCTTTCAAGCGGAGGGTCTGCACCAGGGGCTTGGGCAGCTTCGAGCCTGGCACCCAGGACTGGGTGATGAGATGGGGCCAATCTCTGAGCCAATCAAGGTGGAGTTGGGGGTGCTTCTGCAGGGAGGGTGGGGAAACGGGGTTGCAGGACTGTGCCTGACTGTCTAGAGAAGGGGCCTGGGTGGACTGGGCTGGGTTTGGGGGTCCTGGGTAGGGAATGGGGCCCAGGTTCAGCTTCTAAGGCAGAGACTGGCAGCCCCGGCTTGTCCAGATGGGCGGTGGGTGCTCCGCACGGTCGGGGCGGGGACAGGGGCCGGATCCCGGGTCGGGCCGGCGCTCGGGTACTCATGGCCCCGCCATCCTTGGGGACGATCTTCTTGGCCAGCTGGACGCTGCGGTTCATCCGCTTCTTGCTAGTCATGGTGCCCCGGCCGCCGCACCCAGCTCCGCTCGGCCCTGCGTAGTGCTCGCATCCTGCAGCCCGGCGCCGCTGGGGATGCTCCGGCCCCGGCTGCGACTCCCGCCGCGGTCGGCAAACCCGGGCCGGGGTCGGTCTCTGCGGGCGCACCGGCTCCGCCCAAAGTCCCTGCAGCTTCTGCGCCCCGCGCCTGCCGGACTACAACTCCCAGCATGCCTCGGGGGCCGGGGGTCCGCGGCCCGGGGCTGCGTTTCCCACGAGGCCGCGCGCGCCGCAGGGCCTCTCTAGCCCCGAGCCTCCGACTCGCCTCTCGGGACATCTCAACCCTGCGGGACCTGAGTCGGTAGAACGTGCGTGAGGAGCTGCGCGTCCCGGGGCTTCCCGTCCACTCGTGCGAATGACGAGGACGTCGAGCTTCTTTAAAACAACTCCCCGTCCCTCAGTTCTCTAAATGCATTGCATTGTCCAGGACCAGGGACAGGGGCAGGTCACCGGGAACCCGCGAAACAGCCTGCACGGTCCTGCATCCCTGAACTCGGACGGCAGCAGCCGCTCAAGACATTGGTGTTGAATGAACGCACCAAGGAACGTCGCTGGGACCGGAGACCGAGGCCACAGTGTTCCTGCTGTCACCCCCAGGGCTTGGATCGTGACACCAGGAGTTGCTATGGCACCTCGAGTTGCTAGGGGGCTGGGATCAGGACGACGAGGGTCGTGTTGCTGCGACGGAGTCATGTTACTAAGGCGGCCAGGGTCTTATTGCCTGATTTGGGGTCAAGGTGCTAAGTAACTGGACTGGCACATCTAGGTGTGGGAGGACGTTTCTGGGGACTGGCATGATGGCGC
>NW_011889048.1:883875-885457 GCF_000151845.1 Pteropus vampyrus
GGGACTGGCAGCGTGGCGTGGAGTAAACTGGGTGATGGGAGGGAGACTCGCTCGGATGAGGAGGCTCGAGCAGAGCCCTGGGGGGCCATGCCTCAGCACGCATCGTCCACGTGGGAAAGGGAGAGCCAGGTACAAGGTACAGTGAGCGCAAAGGTGCTGAGGCCAGAGCTGCCCGGTGGGCTCCAGAAAAGCAAGGGGGGCAGGGGGGGCTGCACCAGGGGGTGGATGAAGCCAGAGAGAGGAGAAAGGACCTTCCCAAGGAGGGCTTTGTGGGCTCCGGGGAAGGCTGCTGGGACCCCTCTCCAGCCACACCCCCGGTCCCTCAATACCAGGTCTTCCTTCCTCTGAACCTCAGTGTTCTCATCTATAAAACGGGGGACTCGGCGGATGTGCAGCTGAGTTCCCAGCAGAACAGAGAGCTGGGCCCGTCCCTGCTCCGTCCCCTGTGGGGAGCCAGCGATTTCCGGGAGAGGCAGATGGGGAGCCTGGCCGGCTCCCCGCATTCTTCTCCACTGAGAAGAACAAGGCTTCCTTGTTCGAGGCCCTGCCGAACAAAGGGGCAGGCGGCCGTGGAGGCGCGTGAGTGTGAGTCAGGGGGGCTGGCCACTGGACAAGGGACAGTTCCGAGGCCCTGGGGAAGTAGGGAGTGACAGATCTTGGCAGCTGCAAGGGCAGAGTGTGAGCTGCCCCTGGATGGGGGCAAGTTTCTCCTGTGAACACCTGGCCTGCCGCCGCTTCTGTGTCGGGGACAGGAAACAGCCGGTCGTGCAGCGCACCCAGCCTCAGGGGTGCGTTCTCATACTCCACGCTCCCCCCGCCCCCCGAACCCCAGCGGCTTTAGAAAGTGTGGTGGGAACTCAGCTCGGTGACAGCCACAACCGGGACCGGGGTGCTCCTTCCCCCCTCTCTTCAGCAGATGTGTGTCGTGCACCTGCCACGGGCAAGCCACGTTCTGGACCCTCAGGACACTCGGGGGCAGTTGCAGCCGCTTGCTGCGGTGTGCGTGTGTGCACGTGTGTGCTCGCGTGCCACACGGAGGTGCTCGGGAGAAATGGATAGCAAACAACTAAAGAATACGCCGGCTCTTCTGACGGCTTTTTTTGTCACACATGTCGGCGCCCCTCGTCCGACCCCAAACCTCCTCTGGCCCCCACCTCACTCTGGTGAGAGGCCACGTGGCCAGAGCTAAGAGTGGCTTCCACCCCCAGTCCTATACCCAGGAAATAAATCCTGCCAGACCTGGGGGAGCTCAGAGCAGCTCCCTCCCCAGTCCATCCTGCCCATGAGCCCCGAGCGCGGGCCGACACCATCAGCACAGCCTGAGCACACGACCCGGCTCCGCGGCCCTCGGGAACTCCGAGATAATAAACGCGTGTTTTGTTTGAAGCAACTGCGTTCGGGGCAGTTTGTCACGCGGCGCGACAACCGAAAACCCATTCCTGAACGGCTGGCTGCCCGCCGGTGTCCACATGCACTTCCCACCGGAGCCCCAAGAGTCACTAAGACCCTAAGAGTCACTAAGAGTCACTAAAAGAGCTCACAGTTCCAAGAGTGAGCTCTTTCTTGAGCGCCCCAAACCTGC
>NW_011889048.1:885882-891548 GCF_000151845.1 Pteropus vampyrus
GGGGGCTGGCCACTGGACAAGGGACAGTTCCGAGGCCCTGGGGAAGTAGGGAGTGACAGATCTTGGCAGCTGCAAGGGCAGAGTGTGAGCTGCCCCTGGATGGGGGCAAGTTTCTCCTGTGAACACCTGGCCTGCCGCCGCTTCTGTGTCGGGGACAGGAAACAGCCGGTCGTGCAGTGCACCCAGCCACAGGGGCGCGTTCTCACACTCCACGCTCCCCCTGCCCCCCGAACCCCAGCGGCTTTAGAAAGTGTGGTGGGAACTCAGCTCGGTGGCAGCCGCAACCGGGACCGGGGTGCTCCTTCCCCCCTCTCTTCAGCAGATGTGTGTCGTGCACCTGCCACGGGCAAGCCACGTCCTGGACCCTCAGGACACGGGGGCAGTTGCAGCCGCTTGCTGCGGTGTGCGTGTGTGCACGTGTGTGCTTGCGTGCCACACGGAGGTGCTCGGGAGGAATGGAGAGCAAACAACTAAAGAATACGCCGGCTCTTCTGACGGCTCTTTTTGTCACACATGTCGGCGCCCCTCGTCCGACCCCAAACCTCCTCTGGCCCCCACCTCATTCTGATGAGAGGCCACGTGGCCAGAGCTAAGAATGGCTTCCACCCCCAGTCCTATACCCAGGAAATAAATCCCGCCAGACCTGGGGGAGCTCAGAGCAGCTCCCTCCCCAGTCCATCCTGCCGATGAGCCCCGAGCGCTGACCGACACCATCAGCACAGCCTGAGCACACGACCCGGCTCCGCGGCCCTCGGGAACTCGGAGATAATAAACGCGTGTGTTGTTTGAAGCAACTGCGTTCGGGGCAGTTTGTCACGCGGCGCGACAACCGAAAACCCAGTCCTGAACGGCTGGCTGCCCGCCGGTGTCCACATGCACTTGCCACCGGAGCCCCAAGAGTCACTAAGACCCTAAGAGTCACTAAGAGTCACTAAAAGAGCTCACAGTTCCAAGAGTGAGCTCTTTCTTGAGCGCCCCAAACCTGCAGGTCGCATCTTCTCACCGCAGCTGCACCCTGCAGGGTCTCAGGCCCAATCCTGGAGGCTGCCCCGACACCCCCAGTTCCCTCAGTCCCCATGTCAAGTCTTCCGCAAACTCTGCCGTCTCCAGTTGAGAAAGAAACGCGGAACCCACCGGCTTCTCGGCCCGCTCCTTCCCCTGCGCCTGGGTGGAGCCCGCCGTCCGCCCGCGCTCGGTGCTGGTCTCCGGGTTTCCCGCGCCGCCCACGGTCCAGTCATTCTTCCCTGCAGCCACCAGAGGGCGCGCGTGAGCCCCGAGCCCGCAGGTCCGGCTCCGCCCGCCGCCCTCCAAGGCTCCCACATCCCTGGGGGTAAAAGCCCAAGTCCTCCCGCGCCCACGGGACCCTGCACGGCCTGCCCTGTCCCCTCCCTGCTGTCACGCCTCCTTCTGGCCCCCTCACTCCTTCCGCTCCAGCCGCACAGGCTCCCCCCCCCCCCGCGCCCCGTTCCCGGACACGCCGGGCTCCGTGTGGCCTCAGGGCCTTTGCACCTGCTGTGCCGCCCTAGCGCCATCTAAAGGAACAGCGAAACGCACTCACTTGTCCACCTGTCTCGACAAAAACCTGAAGAAGGGACTGTGTGTTTTGTTCCCAGCGCCCGCCGTGCCTGGAGCGCACAGATCCAACTGGCTGGATGGATAAGCAGGGTTAGGGCTGTGACTCAGGGGGCATCGCTTATGTGGATCCCTCAGGACCCTGAGGCCTGGGGAGGCGACGTCCCTCCCTGCGTGCTGGGGCGGGAGCCTTCCGCTCTCACTCCCCATCTCGGCTCCTCTTCCATTCTTCCGATCTGCTCTCTCCTGTCAATGAAGATTGCATTAAAGCCATGCTTATTTGCATGTGCTTTCAATGAATTAACATCTCATTTACATGTCGTTTACTTGGTAGTTGGGAACAGCTCTGAGCCGAAGGAGAGTCACAGAGAGAAGCTGGGAGGGACTCGTGGGCCGCAGGGGGCTGAGCTCGGTCTGGGCGATGGCCGGGCTCCAAGGTCCTCACAGCCATGCTCCACAGGCTCAGAGTGGGGAACTGAGGCAGTCAGGGCGGAGTCCCCAGTGGTCTGCAGTCCATGGCAGGCCACTGTCTCTGGGTTGGGAGCCCGGCCGTGGGCTGGGCTGGGTTCCGGGAACGCCCTCCACAGGGTCCCTGTCCTCCCTGTTCCTGGCTGACCTCAGTGGGGGTTCCCTGGGCTCCTGCACTTCTGGCCAGTTTCGATCAATGGGAAGAGAGACAGGTGGGGGTATTTGTCATGTCCCTCTCCAGTGACGCTCTGGAGTGTCTGCTGCTTCTGGAAAAAAGCAAATGGCTCCTCCAATGTTGGGGATCCACAGGTGCCTGAGGGCGGAGCCCACCGTGGGCTCATTAGCTGGCCAAGGCTCGCAGGTGGAAGGAGGGTAGGTGAAGGCCCTGAGGTGGGAACTGTCTTAGTGACTCAAGGGACAGCTAGCCAG
This sequence comes from Pteropus vampyrus, assembly GCF_000151845.1. Lineage (NCBI taxonomy): Eukaryota > Metazoa > Chordata > Mammalia > Chiroptera > Pteropodidae > Pteropus > Pteropus vampyrus. Next base: position 888,352 of record NW_011889048.1, read on the forward strand.
CTGACGTGGCCGGAATGGAGAGAGCGATTGAGGGGTGCGGGCAAGGGCAGAGGGGACGAGGGAGCTTCGTGTGACCCCCGAGGGCCTGGCTTTTCTCCGCGGGGCGGTAGGAATCCACCGTGGATTTTCAGCTCTCCCGGAAAGCTGAGCTGGGGTTGGAACCTGGGAGAAGCCCATGACCCTTAGCTTTGATTAAAATCGGAGTCACAGGGTCCCGGGTTCAAGTCCCGGCTCTGCCGATGAGTTACCGAGGGAGCCGCGCACGTCACTTCTGCTCCCTGAGCCTCAGTTTCCCCACCCGGAAGCCACAGGCAAGGTTAGGTACGGCGCCTCCCTCGCCGAGATGCAGTGACCGTCAAACAGATGATGTCGCACGCTCGCCCTCGCATTCCTGACGTCGCTGGTTTGTGTCTTCCTCTCGTGTGTCTTGATCGGTCTGGCTAGAACTTTATCAAATTTGTTGATTATTTTAAAGAATAAGTTTTTTTATTGAGGGGAGGCTTATGCTAACTCTACCCCTAGTTTTCTATTTTATGCGTTTCCGCTGTTTTTCATCTCCTTCCTGCCACTTTTCTTCTTTGTCTAAATGTTTAAGGTGGAACCTTAGGTCATCGATTTTAAAAGATTTTTCTTCTTTTCTAATAAGAGCCTTTCAGATTCAGTCGGTGACCTTTTACATAGACTAACACGTTTCGGTTAAGAGGTTAAAGAATGCGTTAAAACTACATCGCGGAGTTGAGTGTCCGGCATGTGAATTATAACTCAATAAGGATGTTAAAAATCATAGTGTGGAAGGGCCCTACAATGCAGCAGTGAACACGGACACCGTGGAAGAGACAGGAACTCGAATTCTGTGCAGCCGGTTTCCCTGAGCCCCGCCTGGGAGCCTGGCACGGCACAGCCGGTGGTGCAGGCGGGGCCCTCACCCCACCCTAACGAACACTCGCCAGCCCCCGTGTTGCCAGCCTGGGCTCCCGGCCCCACTCTGTGTTTGACAGCACGTTATGCACCTTCTAATACGCGGTGCTCGCTTGTTAATTTGTTGCTTATTTCTTTCTCCTCTCGAGAACATCAGCTCTTCGTCTGTCTGTCCTGTTGCGTCCCCACCAACTCAACAGAACCTAGTACACAGTCAGTGCTCAATAAATGCTTATTAGAGGGAAGAAGGAAGGAAGGAAGGAAGGCAGGAAGGAAAGGGGGAAGGCTTCTTGGCCCAGAGTGGAACTTGCTGTGTGACCTGCAGCTGCAGAAATGGGGCCACGCTGGCCGTGACCTCACAGTCCCTCCTGCTACAAGGCTGTGGGTGTCGTGTTTGTGGCTCCAGCTCCCTGGAGCCGGCTCTGGCCCCGGCTGCCCAGCTCGGCCGGCTCCCAGGGGACCTGCTCTGCTGACACCGGATTCTTTCCTGGACTGTCCAGCCATTTGGCCGATACTCGATCCCGGCCTCGCTCCTAGGCCAGCGTCCACCAACCAGTCTGCTTGGGCCAGCGGAGGGACAAGGGGCCGTCTGTGCGGCCACCAGGAGGGTGTGGCGAGCCCAGGGCTCTGCCAACACCGGCAGAAGCCTCGAGGACTGGGGACGGCACTGGCACCCGTGGCCCAGAGCGGCTGTGGCAGTGGGGACAGCACCAGCTGTGGGTGCTGCCCAGCCCTGTGCTCCCAGCGGTCCCTCCCCTGGTCACCATGGGGACCCTCAGATGTGACCCTGCTCCACGGCTGACCACGGCGCCTCTGGGCCGGAGGGCCACAGAGTGCCAGATTCCGGAGACTGGCCTGAGGAAAACCTGCGGGTTGGCCACCTTAGGGGACGGTACGTGCTGGCTGTGGGGGAGGGGCATGGTGGTGGGACCCTTTCCGGGAGCCTCCGAGGGGTCTGCACGCTCCCCCAGTAGGGTGGGCGCAAGCATCGCGTTTCTGTGGCTCCTGCCTGCGCCCCCACCCGACGAGAATGGGCCACAGCAGTGGACGGAGCGTCCACAGGCCGTGGTGACAGATGCCAGGAAACTAGTAGACAGAGTCTGTTGGTGTACGGGTCAGTGAGCCGAGCGTTCCGACTCTGACATTAACTGCGGGGTCTCGGTTAGGGCGCCGGCCGGTGCCTCAGTTTCCCTGTCTGTAACAAGATGTCTGGAGTCGGCTCTGTGGCACTGACATTCTTGCAGAGGCCACCAAACATTGCAACCGCGACTGTGTCTCTGTGTCTGGGCCTCAGTTTCTCCACCTGCGACAGTGTGTCTCTGCGTCTGGGCCTCCGTCGACCTGCGTGCCCTAAGGCAGGAGGAGGCTACTGGCCCCGGGCCCCTCCCCATGATTCACGCTCGGCTCACAATGCCCGTCCTGCTCTCCCCTCCCTGCCGTGGAGGGTGACTGGGGGCCTGGGTGGGCGGGCTCAGGGGCCGGGCTCTAGGTTTCAGGGGACCTCACCTTGGGCTATGACCTGAGGGTTTTTGTCGCAGGCTCTGGGCCAGGCTTGTACGTCCTGCCGTCCACCGTTGGCTACATCAACCATGACTGCACCAGGGTGGCCGGCCCTGCCTACTCACTGCTCCGAAGGCCCAGCGAGGGTAAGCCGGGCCGGGGCGGGGGTGGCAGAAGGCCTCTGGGGGCCTCCGGGGCTTCCAGCCTTCGCCAGGAGCATCTCCTCCCCGATGGAGCCAGGCCCTATGGCGGGGGGCTGCTCGCCCCCCGGCTTGCCGCATGGCCTCATCCTCTGTTTTCCCCTGAGGAACAGAATGGAAGGGGCACGGAGCGGAGGGTGGGCCCCCGTTTGCCGTCCACACTTTGCACTTTTCTTGCCGCTTGGCTGCTCCGTGCCTCGGTTTCCTCCTCTGTAAGCAGTGACAGCACGTCCTTCGCACAGCTGTCAGGACTGTGTGGGCGCCAGGTCCCTGGAGCCGTTCGTTAAGCAGTAAAGGCAGCTAGGGTGCTGGGAGCCTGGCCAGGGCTCAGCAGAGCGGCCTTGGAGAGCGAGTGCCAGCCTCGGGGTCCCCACCAAGCTGAGGCTCCCAGGCCCTGCCCACCACAAGGAAAGCTCTGTCGTTTGGACAGGCAGGTGGGGGGCGCCCGGTCAACGGGTGACCTCCCGGCTGGCACGCGAGCAGTGGGGGTGAGCGAGCCCCAAGTGCACGGCCACGGTCAGCTGTCACTTTTGCCATCTGCGAGTCTGCACCCTGTGCGTGGTGCCCGCAGACCCTGCC
>NW_011889048.1:891863-894557 GCF_000151845.1 Pteropus vampyrus
GTCTGGAGTCGGCTCTGTGGCACTGACATTCTTGCAGAGGCCACCAAACATTGCAACCGCGACTGTGTCTCTGTGTCTGGGCCTCAGTTTCTCCACCTGCGACAGTGTGTCTCTGCGTCTGGGCCTCCGTCGACCTGCATATGCCCTAAGGCAGGAGGAGGCTACTGGCCCCGGGCCCCTCCCCATGATTCACGCTCGGCTCACAATGCCCGTCCTGCTCTCCCCTCCCTGCCATGGAGGGTGACTGGGGGCCTGGGTGGGCGGGCTCAGGGGCCGGGCTCTAGGTTTCAGGGGACCTCACCTTGGGCTATGACCTGAGGGTTTTTGTCGCAGGCTCTGGGCCAGGCTTGTACGTCCTGCCGTCCACCATCGGCTACATCAACCATGACTGCACCAGGGTGGCCGGTCCTGCCTACTCACTGCTCCGAAGGCCCAGCGAGGGTAAGCCGGGCCGGGGCGGGGGTGGCAGAGGGCCTCTGGGGGCCTCCGGGGCTTCCAGCCTTCGCCAGGAGCATCTCCTCCCCGATGGAGCCAGGCCCTATGGCGGGGGGCTGCTCGCCCCCCGGCTTGCCGCGTGGCCTCATCCTCTGTTTGCCCCTGAGGAACAGATTACAAGGGGCACGGAGCGGAGGGTGGGCCCCCGTTTGCCGTCCACACTTCGCACTTTTCTTGCTGCTTGGCTGCTCCGTGCCTCGGTTTCCTCCTCTGTAAGCAGTGACAGCACGTCCTTCGCACAGCTGTCAGGACTGTGTGGGCACCGGGTCCCTGGAGCCGTTCGTTAAGCAGTAAAGGCAGCTAGGGTGCCGGGAGCCTGGCCAGGGCTCAGCAGAGCGGCCTTGGAGAGCGAGTGCCAGCCTCGGGGTCCCCACCAAGCCGAGGCTCCCAGACCCTGCCCACCACAAGGAAAGCTCTGTCGTTTGGACAGGCAGGTGGGGGGCGCCCGGTCAACGGGTGACCTCCCGGCTGGCACGCGAGCAGCGGGGGTGAGCGAGCCCCAAGTGCACGGCCACGGTCAGCTGTCACTTTTGCCATCTGCGAGTCTGCACCCTGTGCGTGGTGCCCGCAGACCCTGCCACGTTTTCTAGAGCCGCTCTGAGGTCCTGAGTGGGCCGGGGTCGGGGGCCATGTGAGGGTTTCGATTCGTGTGGACAAAGGCTTGTTGGGAGGGGGCGGCTGGCAGAGCCTCCTTCAGGACAACATGGGTTGGGATGTGCTCATCTGTCATGAACGTGCTTCACGTGTGTCCCCGGCGTCATGCATGTGCACATGCATGTTCATACGTACACCAGTGGACACTCGTTCAACCTGCTGTACATTCATACTTGCCTGTGCTTTTCCAAAGTAGCCGTCACAATCACAGTCATGGGCCCCGAGTATTAAGTTCCAGGCTCTGGGCCACCCCACCCCCTCCCATGGACGGTCACACTTTTTAATGCTCTCATCCAGCTACTGAGGAAAAGGCAGCGTAGACAGCGACAGAGCTCACGGAGGCTCCGCGGTCTCAGAGCATCGCTCGAGGCACACGAGAGGCAGCTTTGAGCAGGAGGGCACAGAGCACTCGTCAGGACAAAGTCAAAGCGGAGACCCTCCGGGCCCCTGGCCAGGGCAGTCACACCTCGGCAGGCTGAGGGCCGTCGAGGGCGGAGAACCTTGGGGCCACCAGGAGCCCTCGGCAGGGGCAGGGGGGGCAGTGGGGCCGTCGCACGTGTCCCCAGCATGGGCTCCTCTTCCTCAGCACCTCCGCTGGACGCCAGCCCTGGGCCGGTCTACTTCCTGGACCCCAAAGTCACCCGATTTGGCCGGAGCTGCACCCCTGCCTACTCCATACAGGGCCGGGGCAAGTCTCGGGGTGAGTGTCTGCCCTGTGCTGCCCCCCGGGACCCTGCCCTTTCGGGGGCTCGGCGACTCTCTGTCCCCTCCTTCCCTCCCATCCCCACGTTCTCAGAATGATGAACCCCAAGAGCTCAGAGTCGGGGCCGGGACCCTGAAGGACCCTAAATGAGCGAAGCGTGTCGGGTGACGGCGATACTGTGCTCGCGTGGTGCCACGCGGGCGGCCAGGGCTCGTCCTCAGCATCAGGAGACAGCAGGGTGCAGCGGGGGGCGGTGGCAGATGCGGAAGTCCCCTTCCCAGGCAGCGAGCACCTGACTTAATCACCTGATTCCAGTCTCCCATCCATCCATACTTCTCTTTCCATCTATCATCCATCTACTCATCCACTCACTGACTCATCAATTCATCCATCCATCCGTTCGCCCCTCTATCTACTCACCAACATAGCCACCTAACCACCTGTTCATCATCCCGTCCATTCATTGATCCACTGATCCACGCATCCATCCACCCACCCACCTGCCCATCCATCCACCCATCCATCCATCATCTATTCATCCATCCATCCATTATCCATCCATCTATCACCCATCCATCCATCCATCACCCATCCATTCATCATCCACCATCCATCCGTCCATCCATCCATCATCCATCATCCATCCATCCATCCGTCCATCCATCATCCATCATCCACCTGTCCATCCAACCATCATCCATCGTCCATCATCCACGATCCATCCGTTCATCCATCCATCATCCATCATCTATCCATCCATCCATCATCCATCATCCATCATCCACCATCCATCGTCCATTCATCCATCATCCATCATCTATCCATCCATCCATCATCCATCC
>NW_011889048.1:896305-898262 GCF_000151845.1 Pteropus vampyrus
ACGGGCCACCACCATGGCCACAGACACCTGCGGACAGGGCCTGGGCCGGGCCTCGGTTGTCCCACACTGAGAGGTGGGGCGTCGGCGGGCCCCTCCGGGCCTGGCTTTGGCTGAAGCAGGGTTTGGAGAAGTCGGGGGCAGGGGGGCGTCTCCTTCCTTCCCCCTTTTCTGAAATGTTGAGGCCCTTCTAGGCGACCTGCTTCCTCCAGTCCCCGGGCTGTGACCCCACGGTCCTGTGCGGGGTGAGCCTCCGTCCAGCGCCCCAGTTTCTTCTCTCCTGGCCACGCCGGGCCAAGCCAGGCCAGGAGGAGAAAGGGACACCCCTGGCCCTCCCCAGCGGCTGGCCGGAGACGGAGCTTCCTGTGTCCTAGAACTCACTGTCCACGCTGCTGAGGCCTGGGTCCCCGACACAGCTCAGGTTTCTGCCAAACTTGGGCCCTTCCCCGCTTCTCATGGAAGCACAGCTGCCTGCCCTGGTCCCAGCCCCAAACCAGGCTGGGAACAGCCCAGAGCCCCTCCGCTCCCGCCCACCTGCTGCCTACTTGCCAGTAAATCTCTGTGGCACCAAGAGCTGTCAGCATCACACATGCGTGTCCATTCACCCGTGGTCAGTTTACATCACAGAAAGGTCTGAAACGCTGCTCTCAACACCCAGAACCCCAACTCTGCAGCCCCTGGGGGCCTGCATGGGACCAAAGGAAGGGTCCAGGGCTTGGAGGGGCCAGAGGTGGAGCCAGGGCTGTAAGTGGTAGGAGCCAGGTAGGCTTCTTGGAAGAGGGGACATCGAAGCTGGGTTTTGAAGGATGTATAGAAGTTTGATGTGTTCCAATACCTATCAGTAGGTACCCTGCAATGTTCCAGACATTGATTAAGATCACTCAAGCTTCACAGCAACTCAGGAAGCAGGCGATGTTTGCCGAGACAAAATGGGGCTTTGGAGAGACTGGACACTCGTCCAAGGGCCATGAGCCCGAGTGTTTGATGCCAGGGGTTGAATCCTGGCCACTGGGCTCTGTTCCTGCCATTTTTCCCTAGGCACGGGAAAGAAACACACGGATGGTGTCATGTGACGAGCCCTCTGTGCGATGACACCTGGGCCCAGGCCTTAAAAGCTCCCTGACCCAGAAAGGCCCTGACCCAGGACCTCGGAAGGGACAGATACCATCAGGCGTCCTGGAGGAGACAGCTGGGCAGGACAGGATGCGGAGGGCCGGAGCGGATATTAGCTCCCTCCCCACTGCCCCCCACACCTGGGGGTGCCCCAGCCAACTCAGGGACCTTACACGCCCACCTCAAAAGGCACGCGGTCCCCCTAAACACACATGGGGTAACCCGGACGCCCTCCCCACAGAAGACATATCACAAGCTCCCCTCATAGTTCACAGGTAGGTGGACCACAGAAGACACACGGCACACTCAAGTTCCGTTGGGGGCTCCCGACCCCCACATGCGTTTCCCCCACGCACCCCAGACCCCACAGACGCACATTAGCGACCGCAGCACAATAGCGACCACGGCGTGACAGTCACAGGCGTCAGGCAGCATCACCTCCCTGCTCAGCGCCCCGCCGCCGCCCCCCGCCTTCCACCGTCGCGGGCCAATCGCGGCCGCGCGCGCCGCCCCCAAGACTCTCCCCATCACCTCCTCCTCCCGCCACGGGCGGCGGCTGGGCTGACTGAGCTCATCTCCCTATTTATCGATCCGGCTCCAAGCGGCCTTGCCCCGCCCCCCCATCTGCCCGCGCTCCCCCGCCCCTCCTTTTGTTTCTCAGCAGTCGGCCCTGGCTGGGGCGGGGCTGGGGGGGTGACTCGGCCTAGGTGGTGACTGCGAGGCTGGGGCCTGGGACGACCGTGATGCCCGTTACCCCGGTGCAGAAGGGATCCATCCTTGCGGCCCGGGGAAGGGGGGGGACGACGAGCCTGCGGCGGGAGGCGCCCGTGGGCTTTGGAGGCTGAGG
>NW_011889048.1:898312-899135 GCF_000151845.1 Pteropus vampyrus
GAGCTCATCTCCCTATTTATCGATCCGGCTCCAAGCGGCCTTGCCCCGCCCCCCCATCTGCCCGCGCTCCCCCGCCCCTCCTTTTGTTTCTCAGCGGTCGGCCCTGGCTGGGGCGGGGCTGGGGGGGTGAATCGGCCTAGGTGGTGACTGCGAGGCTGGGGCCTGGGACGACCGTGATGCCCGTTACCCCGGTGCAGAAGGGATCCATCCTTGCGGCCCGGGGTGCGGGGGACGACGAGCCTGCGGCGGGAGGCGCCCGTGGGCTTTGGAGGCTGAGGCCCAAGGGCTCAGTGGGTTGCTGCCGGACAGGGCGCCCCAGAAACGGAGGAGCCCGTGAGCCTCCCAGCCCATGCCCCTGGCTGATAGCCTGGGAAACAGGCCCAGGGGGGCTGCAAGTCGGCTTCCCTGAGACCCCGCCCCCCAGCCAGCCCAGCCTGGTTCTCCTGGGTCCGAATCTACGCTGTGCGCCCCCAGGCACGACCTTTCCCCTCTCTGGGTCTCAGTTTCCCCATTAGGAAACAGAAAAGGCCCGACTTTCAAGTACCTCTGGCTGGCACGGTGAGGCTGGAGAAGGCTAACCTCGCGTTTTGGGGCTCTGTCCTCTGACCAAGCCTACCTGCCACTCCAGGCCTGTTTCCTCACCAGTCACAAGGGAGGGAGGGAGGTGATTTCTAGGTCTCCACCACCTCCGTCCTTCTAGGAACTTGGGTGACCGGGGAGGGAGGGGGGGGTTGAAGTAGGGGACCCCTGCCCAGGTCCAGGGTCGGAAACATCACTCCCTCCCTGGCTGCCCGATCCGGGTCAGAGCCATGCCCTCGGCGGG
>NW_011889048.1:899185-899796 GCF_000151845.1 Pteropus vampyrus
CAGCCCATGCCCCTGGCTGATAGCCTGGGAAACAGGCCCAGGGGGGCTGCAAGTCGGCTTCCCTGAGACCCCGCCCCCCAGCCAGCCCAGCCTGGCACTCCTGGGTCCGAATCTACGCTGTGCGCCCCCAGGCACGACCTTTCCCCTCTCTGGGTCTCAGTTTCCCCATTAGGAAACAGAAAAGGCCCAACTTTCAAGTACCTCTGGCTGGCACGGTGAGGCTGGAGAAGGCTAACCTCGCGTTTTGGGGCTCTGTCCTCTGACCAAGCCTATCTGCCACTCTAGGCCTGTTTCCTCACCAGTCACAAGGGAGAGAGGGAGGTGATTTCTAGGTCTCCACCACCTCCGTCCTTCTAGGAACTTGGGTGACCGGGGAGGGAGGGGGGGGTTGACGTAGGGGACCCCTGCCCAGGTCCAGGGTCGGAAACATCACTCCCTCCCTGGCTGCCCGATCCGGGTCAGAGCCATGCCCTCGGCGGGCCTCAGTTTCCCCAGCCGCCCTGCCGGGCGCCAGGACGCCGAGGGCCGGGGTCCCAGGGGCGCAGCCCCCCGCGGCTGCGCGCTGGGCCCGGTGGATGACATCACTGGGCCAGGGGCGGGGAGGGAGCGGG
>NW_011889048.1:900272-900587 GCF_000151845.1 Pteropus vampyrus
CGGGCCCCCCGATGCCGCCGCCGCCGCCGCCGCCGACTGGATCCGCAAGGGCAGCTTCATCCACAAGCCGGCGCACGGCTGGCTCCACCCAGACGCCAGGGTCCTGGGTCCTGGCGTCTCCTACATCGTGCGGGTGAGTGCGCCGGCCCGGCCCGCTGGACTCCCATCCTCCTTGGACCCCTGGCTTGGCGACTGGGGCTCCCCTCCCCCACACCTCTCCCACGGACGCCGCGGACCCTGAGAGCCAGGTGTCTCCTCTCCAACCTTTCTCCTTTCCCCATCACCCGCGACCCCCATCTCCAGCCCGCGCTCCGC
>NW_011889048.1:900637-901070 GCF_000151845.1 Pteropus vampyrus
TCGCGGGGGAAAGGAACGGGGCGTGCTTTATCCCCGTGTTTTATGATGCGCCTTTCACACGTGTGGGAGAGCTGGACAGATGGCTGGCCGTGCACGCTGTCGCCGTTACTCTCTCTGCGCAGTGACTCTACCCCCGTGCGTGGTTTCGGTGGACCAGCGCCAGTGCGTGACACTTGCGTCCAAGCGTCACCCGAGCTAGCTGTCCTCCTGCTCACCCGCAGTTCACCCTGCATGTCTCAGACCAAAAGCGGGGGCTCCAGGGTGCCAGGCCCCCTCCCTGCTGTTGGGCCACCTAGCGATCCCCCCCCAATTCATGTCCACTGGAGCCTCAGAATGTGACCTTATTTGGAAACAGGGTCTTTTCATATGTCATCAGGTGAAATGGGGTCATCTGAGTTTAGGGACCCCAAATGTAATACAGCTGGTGTCCTTA
>NW_011889048.1:901120-901483 GCF_000151845.1 Pteropus vampyrus
TCGCGGGGGAAAGGAACGGGGCGTGCTTTATCCCCGTGTTTTATGATGCGCCTTTCACACGTGTGGGAGAGCTGGACAGATGGCTGGCCGTGCACCCTGTCGCCGTTACTCTCTCTGCGCAGTGACTCTACCCCCCGTGCGTGGTTTCGGTGAACCAGCGCCAGTGCGTGACACTTGCGCCCACGCGTCACCCGAGCTAGCTGTCCTCCTGCTCACCCGCAGTTCACCCTGCACGTCTCAGACCAAAAGCGGGGGCTCCAGGGTGCCAGGCCCCCTCCCTGCTGTTGGGCCACCTAGCGATCCCCCCCCCAATTCATGTCCACTGGAGCCTCAGAATGTGACCTTATTTGGAAACAGGGTCTT
>NW_011889048.1:901533-901932 GCF_000151845.1 Pteropus vampyrus
ACCTTATTTGGAAACAGGGTCTTTTCATATGTCATCAGGTGAAATGGGGTCATCTGAGTTTAGGGACCCCAAATGTAATACAGCTGGTGTCCTTACGAAAGAGGGAAGTGTGGACCCCGACTCACAGGGAGAAGGAGGCACAGACTGGGGTGACGTCTCTGCAGCTGAGGGTCTCGGGCCACCGCAACCAGCAGCCGGGGGAGACCGGATGGACCCTCCCCAGGGCCTTCGGCTAGAGCGGGCGGCTGATACCCGGCCTCCCCACGTCCCGTCCCCAGAACTGAGAGGGGACACGTTGCTGTTCGAAGCCGCCCGGTTTGTGCTGCTGTGTCACGGCAGCCTCAAGGACTAACACACTTGGCTAAGGTGACCTTTCTGTCTGAGACAGGTGCCATCGTT
>NW_011889048.1:901982-902382 GCF_000151845.1 Pteropus vampyrus
ACCTTATTTGGAAACAGGGTCTTTTCATATGTCATCAGGTGAAATGGGGTCATCTGAGTTTAGGGACCCCAAATGTAATACAGCTGGTGTCCTTATGGAAAGAGGGAAGTGTGGACCCCGACTCACAGGGAGAAGGAGGCACAGACTGGAGTGACGTCTCTGCAGCCGAGGGTCTCGGGCCACCGCAACCAGCAGCCGGGGGAGACCGGATGGACCCTCCCCAGGGCCTTTGGCTGGAGCGGGCGGCTGATACCCAGCCTCCCCACGTCCCGTCCCCAGAACTGAGAGGGGACACGTTGCTGTTTGAAGCCGCCCGGTTTGTGCTGCTGTGTCACGGCAGCCTCAAGGACTAACACACTTGGCTAAGGTGACCTTTCTGTCTGAGACAGGTGCCATCGTT
>NW_011889048.1:903940-906286 GCF_000151845.1 Pteropus vampyrus
CCCCCCCAACAGGGAAGCCATCAACCGTCTCCATGAGGCTGTGCCTGGCGTCAGGGGGTCCTGGAAGAAGAAGGTAGGTGAAAAGCTCATGGTCCCCGAGTGGGGCGGTGGGGACGCCATGGCCGCCCTGGGACCCTGCCCAGTCGTTGCGATCTGCAGCATCGCCCTCCCCAGCACCCAGGCGCCCTCCCCAGCACCCAGGCGCCCACCCTGCGGCCCTGTGCTGCTCCCCAGGCACCCAACAAGGCCCTGGCCTCCATCCTGGGCAAGAGCAACCTGCGGTTCGCCGGCATGAGCATCGCGGTCAGCATCTCCACCGACGGCCTCAACCTGTCGGTGCCTGCCACACGCCAGGTGAGGGCCGCCCACCCTGCCCTCAGCGCTGGGGGCCCTGCCCGACGGGCTCCGTGACTCGAGAGGTGAAGCCTGGAGGGCGGGTGGGCGCAGGGCCGCGTGTGGCGCCGTCTCTCGGAAGTGGGCGGAGGCCCCGCCGTGAGCAGGAGCCAGGGGGCCGGCTGCCACCACCCTCACCAGCCCCAGCTGTCACGAGTATCTCCTGGCACGAGTGTCTTGGCACGAGCGTCTGCGCGTCTGCGTGTGCGCGCCCCTGCCCTCCTGCCCGCCCCGCTCCAGGCCTGGTCCAGCGCTGGCCGCGCCCGGGGCCCTGACCCCAGACGCCCCGTGACTGCGCGTCTCTCCGGCAGATCATCGCCAACCACCACATGCAGTCCATCTCCTTCGCGTCTGGTGGAGACACGGTAAGAAGGGGCCGGGTGGGTGGACGGCGCCCCCTCTGTCCCCTCCCTGGATGGAGTCCTGGCCAGGGGCCTGCAGGTCCAGCAGCCCCTCCCACCCACCCCGTCTCCCCAGGACATGACGGATTACGTGGCCTATGTCGCCAAGGACCCCATCAACCAGAGAGGTGAGGCCCAGTGGGCCGCGGGCCTGTGTGGAGCGTGTCGGCTGCCGAGGCCGGGCTGACGCTGTCACAAACACCACCCCCAGCCTGCCACATCCTGGAGTGCTGCGAGGGCCTTGCCCAGAGCGTCATCAGCACCGTGGGCCAAGCCTTCGAGCTACGCTTCAAACAGTACCTGCACAGCCCCCCCAAGGCGGTCGCACCCCTGGAAAGGTACGGCCCCGCCCCCTGCGGGGCTTGGGTCCTCGTGAGCTGCCAGGACCCCCACTTCCTTGTCTGTAAAACCCTGAGAGAAACAGCCCCCGCTCCCCGGGATGCTGTCAGTCATCGCTGTCATCGGCACACGGGGGCGGCCGGCGCTTCTGCACAGGGCTAGACGGTCCATGTGTGCAGACCGGCTGTCACGGCCGGCGTCTGCGGGAGCAGCTGCCGGGGGTCCGCAGAGCGGTGGACACCCCGTCCGAGTTTCAGTAACTCTCACGTGTCACCAGATGCTGCTCTTTGGGTGTTTCCTTAGCCACGTAAACTATGGAAACCGCTCTGGGCTTGTGGGCAGACCCCGCACCCCCTCCCCCGCCCCGCCACTGTGGGCTACTCAGCTCGCTGTCTGTCCCCAGGCTGACAGGGCTGGAGGAGTCGGCCTGGGGGGACGAGGAGGACACGGATCACAATTACTACAACAGCGTCCCGGGGAAGGAGCCGCCCCTGGGCGGGCTGGTGGACTCCAGGCTGGCCTTGACTCAGCCCTGCGCCCTCGGCGGCCTCGGCCAGGTCAGCCTGTGTGGACTCGGGCGGGAGGGGCTGCGGCAGGACCATCCCCACGTGCTGACTCCGTGGACCCCGTCCCTGGCTCTTCCTTCCTCCCCTGCTCTCGCCGCCCCCCTCCAGCTAGGCGGGTTGGGTGGGGATGCTGGGGGTGCTCGGCCGAGAAGCGGGGCTCACGCACCGCAGGAAGACCCCACTCTCTTTCAGGGAGCATCTCCTGTTCGAAGAGACGCCCGCGGCCTGCAGTGGGAGCCCGGCTCCTCAGGTACGGGTAGGACTCCCGGGGTCAGGGGGCGCCTGTCACCCCCTTTCTCTCCACGTCCACTCCCACTCTGAGCTCTCTGGACAGCTGACAGCTCGAGTTTCTTTTTTCCCATTGGGATTTCTGACTGCTTTCCACACTGGGAAGTTCTGGCCCCCTGGGCCACCTTCCTGCCCGGCAGATAGGGGCTGGCTGGTCAGGAGCCGGCCCCTCCCTGGGGCTGACCTCTGGTGTCCCACGGCCCCTGGGTGGGCATCTCTGGGGCTTTCCACTGCCCGTGCTGCTGCTCAAATGGGGGCCAGGCCGCCATCCTGGAGGAGGTGGGTGTGGGCGGGGCACCAGGTGGGGCCCCCTCCCCCAGTGCCCCGCCCCTGGCTCCTCCAGCTGACCCGAACCGCCA
>NW_011889048.1:906936-909507 GCF_000151845.1 Pteropus vampyrus
CTCACGCACCGCAGGAAGACCCCACTCTCTTTCAGGGAGCATCTCCTGTTCGAAGAGACGCCCGCGGCCTGCAGTGGGAGCCCGGCTCCTCAGGTGCGGGTAGGACTCCCGGGGCCGGGGGGCGCCTGTCACCCCCTTTCTTTCTCTCCACGTCCACTCCCACTCTGAGCTCTCTGGACAGCTGACAGCTCGAGTTTCTTTTTTCCCATTGGGATTTCTGACCGCTTTCGACACTGGGAAGTTCTGGCCTTCTGGGCCACCTTCCTGCCCGGCAGATAGGGGCTGGCTGGTCAGGAGCCGGCCCCTCCCTGGGGCTGACCTCTGGTGTCCCACGTCCCTGGGTGGGCATCTCTGGGGCTTTCCACTGCCCGTGCTGCTGCTCAAATGGGGGCCGGGCTGCCGTCCTGGAGGAGGCGGGTGTGGGTGAAGCACCAGGTGGGGCCCCCTCCCCCGGTGCCCTGCCCCTGGCTCCTCCAGCTGACCGGACCCACCACCTCTCCTCCTCCCCAGCCTCGGCAGGAGACGGCTACGTGCAGGCAGACGCCCGGGGCCCCCGAGACTACGAGGACCATCTGTACGTCAACACGCAGGGTCTGGACGCCCCGGAGTCCCTGCCACCCGAGGACAGCCCCAAGAAGGACCTTTTTGACATGCGTACGTGGGGGCAGGCTAGCCTGCGGGGGAGGCCGCATCCCTGCCACCTGTGGTCTGCCAGGGGAGGCCCAGCCTCCACCCCCAGGGACTCTCCAAGTCCATGGGGAAGTCTGTTCCCCCTGGGACTCCCCAGCCTCTTGGGGGTAACCCAGCTTCCTCTCTACAGGGGTCCCCAGTCTGACGGGAGGGGCCTAGTTTATCCCAGAAAGAATGTCTGGGATGACAGGGATGGTGCCTGAGCCCCGAATGGGTCTCCCCAGTCTGGCTGCACATTTGAGCTCTGCTTCACGTGCCTCCATGGTCTGAGGGAGGAGGCGGGAGCCCCCTCCTGTGCGACCCCCCGTCTGACGGGAGGCCTGTCCACATCTTGAGGAGTGAGGAGTGGGTGGCACCTGTCGCTGCCTCCCCTCTGGGACCAGAGAGGGCTCAGTCTGAGGGGGCAGGCTATGTCCGAGGGACCCCCACCCACTTCCCACACGGTCCCACCCTCCTCCACAGTACTGCGGCCTGGGCAGTGTGGACTGAGACCGTGCCCCCCAGCTCCTCCGCTGGCAACGGTGTGAGCGAGTGGGGCCCGGCCTCAGCCCTGTGCAGAAAGCTGCTTCTTGCCAGGCGCCCACTACACACACAGTGCACACAACACACTGAGCACACTCAGCACACAGAACACGCACTGCACTCAGAGCATACAACACAGTGCACACGCATCAAACAACACACTCAGTAACACACAGCACAGAGTACATAGCACGCACTGAGCACAGAGCACGCACACCCAGCGCACACTCAGCGCGCACACAGCGCACAGCCAAGCGCGCACACAGCGCACAGCCAAGCGCGCACTGCGGCGGGCGCGGTGCAGGCGGGACGCACAGCCGGTGTGCAGTCATTGGCGCCCAGGCTCCGAGAGAGGACCCTTCCTCCCGCCCAGGCCCCCTCTGCCCAGCAGGAGGCAGCTGCTCGCCCCCTGCCTCCCGCACCCCGTCCTCGCCCACAGGCCCCTTCGAGGACGCCCTGAAGCTGCATGAGTGCTCCGTGGCGGCGGGCACGGCGGCAGCCCCCCTTCCCTCGGAGGACCAGTGGCCCAGCCCCCCGACCCGCCGGGCCCCCATCGCCCCCACGGAGGAGCAGCTGCGGCAGGAACCCTGGTACCACGGCCAGATGAGCCGTCGGGCGGCGGAGAAACTGCTCCGAGCGGACGGGGACTTCCTCGTGCGCGACAGTGTCACCAACCCCGGGCAGTACGTCCTCACGGGCATGCACGCGGGGCAGCCCAAGCACCTGCTGCTTGTGGACCCCGAGGGCGTGGTAAGGTGGGCGTGGGGCGGGCGGGGGGGGGGCGGGGGGGGCCGGGCCTTGTTTCGCAGCGCCAGAGGCCTGGGGGAGCCCGGGGCTGCCCCCCTCCGCCCGCGCGCCCGTCTTAGAGCCCTTTAGGTTTAATGGCGTGTTTTCCGGATGACAAAGCCCTTCACGTTTATAGATTCTGTTCCCCTTACTAGATGCTTTAGAATCTACGAACCGATTTCCGCTTTAAGCATTTTAGGATTTACAAAGTACTTCTTCCCAGGCTATCAAGCGTTTGGCGGTTTACAAAACCTTTTCCAAGTTCAAGGCCTTTCAGGGTGTACAGAGTACCCCCCATTTCAACATAGCGAGGTGCACTTTTCTTCACGTTCTATTATCGCGAATGCATCTTATCGACAGTGATGCCTTTGAGTGATAAATGCAGTACTTTCGGGTTCTAACGTGTTCTAGGGTCCAGAAAGTGTGTTTTGCTTTACAAGGCTCAGGATCTACAAGTTACTGAGTGCCTCGACGCTCTGATACACGCTTTTTCCCTTTCGAGATCTCTGAGGTCGGGATTATTTTTTTTTTAACCATAAGTCCCTCTTTGGATTCCAGCTTTATTTAATTGGG
>NW_011889048.1:910447-913391 GCF_000151845.1 Pteropus vampyrus
AGATGCTTTAGAATCTACGAACCGATTTCCGCTTTAAGCATTTTAGGATTTACAAAGTACTTCTTCCCAGGCTATCAAGCGTTTGGCGGTTTACAAAACCTTTTCCAAGTTCAAGGCCTTTCGGGGTGTACAGAGTACCCCATTTCAACATAGCGAGGTGCACTTTTCTTCGCGTTCTGTTATCGCGAATGCATCTTATCGATAGTGATGCCTTTGAGTGATAAACGCAGTACTTTCGGGTTCTAACGTGTTCTAGGGTCCAGAAAGTGTGTTTTGCTTTACAAGGCTCAGGATCTACAAGTTACTGAGTACCTGGACGCTCCGATACACGCTTTTTCCCTTTCGAGATCTCTGAGGTCGGGATTATTTTTTTTTTAACCATAAGTCCCTCTTTGGATTCCAGCTTTATTTAATTGGGAGGCTACTCCCCACTTACGGTCCAGGAAATGGTGATGTGTCTGAGTTGATGAGATTTGCTCTTTCACAGTTCCCAAAGTATTTCAGGGCTTATGAAGCACCCTCCAGCTTACGTAGAGTTCTAGGGTTTGCGAAGCATTTTCCAGTGTCCGAGGGCCGTAGGCTTTACGGTCTCAGACGGGAAGGTGCTGGGGACATTTACCAAGCGCTTCACTCTGTCCAGCTGAGTCATAGGACCGCTCTTGGTGGCCACGTATGCTCCTGTCTCTCCGTGTGGGGCACACTCGGCTGGAGCGCGGTCGTGTGGCCAGGCTCAGAATGTGCATTTTACCCTGCCCTCCCCCCGCCCCCCCCACTGCCCACGGTCACATGTACCAGGGGACCCAGCGTCGCCTCTGAAATGTCTGGCAGTGGGGGTGGCAGAGAGTCTCCGTGTTGCATCCAGGTCCAGCAGTGTTGATGCTAAAGTTTTCTCAGTCGAAGACACCGATGGCTTCTGACTCCTGGGTCTGAGTCTCTACACTCCTGGGGCGCATTCCTTTTCTAGGGCTGCCCTACAAATGACCACAAACCGGGTGGCTTGGAGCAGTGGAGCTGTGCTCCCTGGCCCAGCAGTCTGAAATCGAGGTGTGGTGTGGGCAGGGCCGGCTCCGTCCGAGGCTGCGGGACGACTGCTCCAGGCCCCCCGCCTGTCACGGTCCCCACTCCACTCACCTCCCCGACCTGTTCTCCCTGACTCTGTGCCCAGGTTTTCTCCTTCTCTTAAGGGTGCAAGTCACTGGGTTTGGGGACACCTGGGTCATCCAGCGTGAGCTCATCTCAGACCCTCGACTCAATCCCATCTGCAAAGATACGTTTTCCCAAATAAGGTCCCATTCACAGGTGCCAGGTGTCAGGACGTGGGTGTAGCTTCGCGGGGGATGCTATTCAACCCACTGTAGGAAGTGCGGCCCCAGAGTCCTGGTGGTTCTGGAATTCTGAGGCCGATCCCTTAAGTCTCGGCTCCGGCTCCGGGATGCTCAGACTTCACTGTGCAGCAGAGCCACTGGGCTGTGCGGGAAACAGCGGGCCGCCATTCAGCAGAGAGTTGGCTCCCCACCAGCCCCGGGGATGCTGCGGCTGAGGCCTCTGGTCCTGCAGGTGCGGACGAAGGACGTGCTGTTTGAGAGCATCAGCCACCTGATCGACTACCACCTGCAGAACGGGCAGCCCATCGTGGCCGCCGAGAGCGAGCTGCACCTGCGCGGGGTGGTCAAGCGGGAGCCCTGAGCCAGGTGCGTGGGCCCCGCCAGCCCCGGCATCCGCCCCCGGCCACAGCCCACGCCGTCTGTCATGTTAAAGCCAAGGCGAGAGGCACACACCACGTCCTACTGTGCACCCCTCAGTGGTTTAGTATCTTCACAGTTATGCAACATCCCCCTGTCTACTTCCAGAATATTCCGTCGCCCAAAAGGAACGTTTTCACCAGCGGTCATGCCCCACTCCCCTCCGCAGCCCCTAAATACCACAAACCCACGCTGTGGACGTGCCACATCAGTGAAGTCACACACCACGTGGCCCGTGTGTCCAGCGTGTCTCACTGAGCAT
Source organism: Pteropus vampyrus (assembly GCF_000151845.1). Lineage (NCBI taxonomy): Eukaryota > Metazoa > Chordata > Mammalia > Chiroptera > Pteropodidae > Pteropus > Pteropus vampyrus. The sequence continues at coordinate 912,452 of NW_011889048.1, forward strand.
CGCGTGTTCAGGTCCGTTGATGCCATGGCGAGCGTCAGCCCCTTTTCGCGGGCGAGTGACACTTCCCCGTGCAGACGGGCCACGTAGTGTGTGTCCATGACCGGCCTATGGCCACTTGTTGGCCGTTACGAGAAATGCCACTGTGAAAACGTACGTCCAGCTTTCTGTGTGGACGTGTTTCCGTCGCCCTTGGGTGGGCATCTCCCAGGAGTGGAATGGCTTAGTTGCTGTGGCAACTTTGTTTAATTGGTGATAAAAATGCCCAAGGAGGAGGCTGAATTTGGCCCTCCTGGAGGAGGGGCCAGCATGGCCTCACTCGGCAGGGCCGGTATATGCCGGGTGGGGTGGGTGAGGTGAGATGTGTGCCCTTGGCCTTTGAGTGTGGTGCTGGGGAGCCACATGGGGGGGTGAGGGGGGGAGGGATATGTAGGTCCAGGACCTCTCTGGCAGGAGAGCAGAGTTCTGAGATGAAGCGCGGGGGGGTGGCGGTGGCGGGGACATGGTTGAGCTGGCGTGCGGGGTGTGGGGTATCAGGAGCAGCCTTCGTGGAGAGACAGGACCTAGGGTAACAGGGAGGGGGGGCTGGGCTCTGGGAACGAGCCAGCGGGGAGAGGTACTGTGGAATTTCCCGAGGGCTGAGGAGAGACGCTTCTGGGCCAGGTTAGGCTGCGCTCCGGTCCCCATGACAACGGTCTCCTTCCTGCCTCCTCCCCCACTCAGCACCGGCCTCCTCCCTGTCCCCAGACAGGCCTGGCAGCTGGCAGCAATGGGCTTCCCAGTCTGGGGAGGGGCTCCAGGGGTTGGGGGTGTCCTACAGAACACAGGGAGCGATCTGCAGCACTCGGGGCTGTGCGTGTGCCGCGCCAGGGTACAATCTGCTTTCTTTCTGTCCCCAAAGTTGTTTGTGACCCGAGAAGGAATGCCGATGGCAGCCGAGGTC
>NW_011889048.1:914281-919184 GCF_000151845.1 Pteropus vampyrus
GTGGGGTATCAGGAGCAGCCTTCGTGGAGAGACAGGACCTAGGGTAACAGGAAGGGGGTGCTGGGCTCTGGGAACGAGCCAGCGGGGAGAGGTACTGTGGAATTTCCCGAGGGCTGAGAAGAGACGCTTCTGGGCCAGGTTAGGCTGCGCTCCGGTCCCCATGACAACGGTCTCTTTCCTGCCTCCTCCCCCACTCAGCACCGGCCTCCTCCCTGTCCCCAGACAGGCCTGGCTGCTAGCAGCAATGGGCTTCCCAGTCTGGGGAGGGGCTCCAGGGGTTGGGGGTGTCCTACAGAACACAGGGAGCGATCTGCAGCACTCGGGGCTGCGCGTGTGCCGCGCCAGGGTACAATCTGCTTTCTTTCTGTCCCCAAAGTTGTTTGTGACCCGAGAAGGAATGCCGATGGCAGCCGAGGTCGCTGCTCGTGCAGCCGGTGCTCTGTCCGGGGACGGTGCTCTGCCCTCCCCACGGGGTCTGAAACAGGCACTGTTGCCAGCACTCGCTCTGCAGAAGACATGGCTCGGAGAGCCTACGGCACCCCCCTAGGGCACACAGTAGGGACATCGGGGCCCCGAACCTGGGCCCCTTGGCCCGAGGCCCCTCGCTGGGTCACTTTGCTGCGTGTAACTGAGGTTTGGAGCACCTGACTTGAACGCAGGCCTCTGGCCGCTGTCTCGGCTGACCCTTGACCTGTCCTTCGCTTCCTCCCCCAGGCGATGGTTTCCATGCCAGCTCCTGTGTCTGCTCCCTGGTCGGCCCCTGATGCGGTGGCCTCCCGGGCCCTCAGCCCTCCTCTGGACCCCGTCAGGCTGGGCCCGCCATCGCTGCCTCTGCTTCCTCTGCGTGGGCCTTGACTCTCTTCCCCCAGCCGGCCCTGGGCCTCCTCCCAGAGCGGGTGGCCTCCCGCGTCCGCTTCCACCTGGAGCGAGGGCGTTCATACCAAAGACAGACCGTTCTCGCCTTCAAGAACATGCATTCTCAAGCCCGGGCCGAGGTCCGGGAGCGAGGGGCACTGGGGCTTTTTCCGGGCTGGACCTCAGCCACCCCCTGGGAACTGGGGGGTCCCTCAGCCCCCCGGCCTGGAGATGGAGTCTCGTCCTGGCCGGCTCAGGGGCACAGTTGAATTTGGGGGAGAACTGAGGTGCTTTGGGTCCTCAGGCCAAGACGCATGCTGATGGTGAAGTGGGGGCCGCCTTGGGGTGTCCACCTGGCCTGGATGTTGGAATCTTGTTTGTAATAAACCTGGGCTTGACGACCCGCGGAGGGCCCTCCTGCGTCCGGGCTGGGGGCCGGGGGCTGGGTCAGTCTGTGAGAGCCAGGGGGTTTGGGGGGGCGGCTGGAGGAGCAGCCAGTGGCCTGCGGGGAGGGGGTTTCCTCCCAGAGCCCCCTGCCCCTCTCAGCTGCCTCTGTGTTTATACTGAGGTGACTCAACCCCAACTCCCCCAGGGCACGTGATTGTACCCCAGTTCCTCCTTGGGAATAGCTGGTTTGCCTCCTGGGCGCTCCGATGGCCCGTAAACCCCTTGCCTCACAGGCCCCCAGCTCCTCGCCACTCTCATGAGGTGCCACGTCATCCTCGAAGCCCCCCCGCTCCTCCCTGGTACCCAGCTTCCTCCTCTGGCTCTGTAACTTCTGCCCTCCAGACCTTCCCTCGCAGGGACTCTGGGACTCTGTCCCCAGGACACACTCCTCTCACGAACATGGTGGCGTCTCTCCCGAAGGCGCCCCCCACCCCCCCGCAACCTGCCAGGGTCTGGGTCTCGGGGGAGGGGCTGTGCTGTCTCTGCAGTCTGCAGGCCCTTCCCCATGCCTGGGGGGTTTGCTACGCATGTGGGGAGTCAAGGTCACTCTGCGCCTCCCACGACGAGGGGGAAGCCATCCAAAGGCAGAGCCAGCGGGGGACTCTGGTGCCAAGTCTCCGACTCCAGAGCCAGCAGTCCGTGCATCCAGCCCCCAGTGTCTATGATTCATTTCATCCGCCAGCCCCCCCCAGCCTCACTCAGCGCCCCCCTCCCCCCCGCCCCGCACCACTAACTTTTACTCGCCCGCACCGAGCTCCTCTCGTCCGCCACAACCTCTGGTGGCTGAGGGGGATGCGCGGTGACCAAGACGTAGAGTTTCTAGTCAAGCGACATGAATCGGCAAGTCACCACAAAGTGTCACTCTAATGACAACTGTGACAAGGAGAGCGTCCTGGACCTCCGAGACTCCAGGGGCCCCAGGAGGCTTCTCGGAGCCTGGGCAGGGTGGTGTCCTCTACAAAGGCCCTGTGATGTGTGGGGCGGGGATGGCCAGTGAACGAAGGTGAGGTCGGGGGCGGCGGAATGGACACCAGGGCCGAAGCCGGGTGCCAGGGAACGTGGCTAGGGACAGCATAGGAATGGGGGTGGCCAAGAGAGTGCACCGGGGGGGGGCCACAGAGCCAGGGTTCACACCCCTCGCCTCCCCTGTCCCACGCCCGGGTCTGGGGTGCACCTGCAGTTACGGGAGCTGGGAGCCGGGCTCGGCGGGGACCCCGCGCTGTCTCCTGCCCCATTCACCCTTCGCTTATTCAGGCAGCAAAGGCTCCTGCCCTGGTCTCGCCCCCGGGAGCCCTGGGGTAGGAGGCAGTGGAGACGGGAGTTCAAGTCCCGCGGGGCAGTCTGGGGCCAGTTGCTTCTCTTCCCTGGACTGGGCGCCCACAGAGCTAGGCCATTCCCCGCGCCTCAGCGTCCTGATCCGCGAGCCGGGGAGGGCGCCCCGCCACCCCACGCCTTGCCGCCCGGGTCCGTCCTGGGCGCGCAGACTGGCCTTCCCTCCGGCTCAGAGCCCAGAGCTGCTTGGGCACAGCTGGCTCCTCAGGCCTGGAGCTGCCGACTCAAGCCCTTTGTCTCTGAGCCACCTCCCTGAGCATCTGCTCCCTCCTAGCCTGGCTGCCAGATGCTGCAGGGCGCAGCCTATGACTCAGGCCGGCCTCTGGGAGGCGCCCCTGCTGCGCCTCCCCGAGATCTACCACACCCCACTCCCCATGCAGCCGGGCCCTGGGGGTGAGTGAGGACCAGGCCACCCAGCATGAGGTGGCATGGTCAGGGCGAGAGGGGCTGGTGGATAGCACCCAGGGTCCCCCGCTTGGGCCTGAAGCCCGCAGCCACCCCATCTCTGGTTCCAGGAAGGCTGCTGCTCAGGGTCCAGGGGTGTCTTGGGGATCTGCCACACCTGTCAGCCACGGGGCTATGCAGCGGAGGTAGAAGGCTTCTTTGACCAAGAGAGTGTGCCATTAAGGATCAGAGCTGAGCCAGTCTCCCTGCTCTGCCCCTTCCAGCTAGGTCTGCAGGTACCGGGGACCCGTGCTCTGGTACCTTTCCCCTCTGAGCCTGGGGTCCCCCAGCTCCCAAATGTGCTGGGGTGGGGGGGAGACGGTGGGGCTTCTGGCTGAGCTGGGCTGTGCTGGGGTCAGGGTTCTGGAGTTTGCTTTGAGGAGGCCGAGTTCCTTTCCTCACCAGCAGCAGCACCTGTGAAATGTGACCAACATTTCACAGGTGCTGCTTCACATTGCGAAGTGCTTTGTGACACTGTGATACCTGTGGACCACCGAGGAGACGGAGGCACAGAGGGTTTGGTCACTTGCCAGAAGTCACAGGAAGTCGACACCAGGACACAGACCCCGATTGGGCGTCTCCAGATCAGAATTGCTCAGCGCAGGAAAGAGCACAGAGTAAACTCACTGCCTGTCCCCCGACCAGCTGGGCAGGGCCGAGTGCAGACCAGGACCCAGGCCAGTGGGCACTGCCCCTTTCCGGCCCCTACCGCCCCTGTCCCTGTGGTGGAGGAAGGTGGCCGAGGCCCCCAGGGCCTTGCTGCAGGAAGGAGCTCTATTCCAGGAGGTGAGCTTCCTGGGGTGGCACCGATCCGTCCACTCTCTGGCAGGTCCTCGTTAAAGACCCAAGCCTTGGGGACACGGCAGGGCTCAGAGCACCACCCTTCCTGCTGGCAGCTCTGGGCCCAGCAGCGGCGATGGGCATCCTTCGTGACAGCAGAGGGTGGGGTTCGGCTCTGTCAGGCCGTGACACGGCGTGGCACAGGGCCCGGCTGGCGGGCAGGGCAGGAGGCTTCCGAGAGGCCATGGGGGAGATGACGCACTCCTTGGCTCTGCCTGCCCGGTCAGACTGTGTGGCGACACCAAGCGTTGCCCCAGCACACGGAGCGGCTCGCTGGGTGCTGGGTGAGTGAGTCGGGGAGGCCTCCAAACCTCCCTCTCCCCATCTGGGCAATGGCATCCTAACCCCCATCTCACTCCAGGGTCACGCCCAGGTGTCAGAGTAGCCGGGCCTTCAATTCGCTGGCTCCTCAGCAGCTGAGACTGGGCTCGGGACTGGTTGGCTTTGGGTTCCAGAAGGGGAAACTGAGGCTGGGAGGGAGGACAAGGAGTGAGGACGCAGGGGGTTCGGGTGGCAGATCACAAGGCAGGCGGGGATGGGGACCCAGGGCGACCCTGCAGTCTGAGGAGCTGCCGGGTCCCTCGTTTCTCTGCCTGTGACGCACGCTAGTGCTCTGCCCTCGAGGGACACTTTCCTGTCACAATTCTCACTCACCCGTGTGCTTCTCTGTGGGTGCCAGGCCCTCAGATGGATCATGAAGCGGGTGCTGCATTCTGTCACTGGCCAGCGACCGGCAGGTACTCAATAAACACCTGTCTGTGATGCTGAGCCGCAGCCACTGGCTGGCTCCTGGGTGGCGGCGCCGAGCCATGTCCACTCGCCGCGGGCTTAGCTGCTGGGTCCTTGCTTCTGGAAGGGAACCCCCACCTTCCCCGGCTGCGATGGGGGTGGAGGGAGCTGCGGGGCCTGCCGCCCGCCGGCTGTGAGAATGAGCGTCGGGGAAGGGACGTTAGGGTCTGGCGCCCAGGAAGCGCTCAACGGTGCA
>NW_011889048.1:919234-921876 GCF_000151845.1 Pteropus vampyrus
GAGCTCCTCTCGTCCGCCACAACCTCTGGTGGCTGAGGGGGATGCGCGGTGACCAAGACGTAGAGTTTCTAGTCAAGCGACATGAATCGGCAAGTCACCACAAAGTGTCACTCTAATGACAACTGTGACAAGGAGAGCGTCCTGGACCTCCGAGACCCCAGGGGCCCCGGGAAGCTTCTCGGAGCCTGGGCAGGGTGGCGTCCTCTGCAAAGGCCCTGTGATGTGTGGGGTGGGGATGGCCAGTGAACGAAGGTGAGGTCGGGGGCGGCGGAATGGACACCAGGGCCGAAGCCGGGTGCCAGGGAACGTGGCTAGGCACAGCATAGGAATGGGGGTGGCCAAGAGAGTGTACTGGGGGGCCACAGAGCCAGGGTTCACACCCCTCGCCTCCCCTGTCCCACGCCCGGGTCTGGGGTGCACCCGCAGTTACGGGAGCTGGGAGCCGGGCTCGGCGGGGACCCCGCGCTGTCTCCTGCCCCCTTCACCCTTCGCTTATTCAGGCGGCAAAGGCTCCTGCCCTGGTCTCGCCCCCGGGACCCCTGGGGTAGGAGGCAGTGGAGACGGGAGTTCAAGTCCCGCGGGGCAGTCTGGGGCCAGTTGCTTCTCTTCCCTGGACTGGGCGCCCACAGAGCTAGGCCATTCCCCGCGCCTCAGCGTCCTGATCCGCGAGCCGGCGAGGGCGCCCCGCCACCCCACGCCTTGCCGCCCGGGTTCGTCCTGGGCGCGCAGATTGGCCTTCCCTCCGGCTCAGAGCCCAGAGCTGCTTGGGCACAGCTGGCTCCTCAGGCCTGGAGCTGCCGACTCAAGCCCTTTGTCTCTGAGCCACCTCCCTGAGCATCTGCTCCCTCCTAGCCTGGCTGCCAGATGCTGCAGGGCGCAGCCTATGACTCAGGCCGGCCTCTGGGAGGCGCCCCTCCTGCCCCTCCCCGAGATCTACCACACCCCACTCCCCATGCAGCCGGGCCCTGGGGGTGAGTGAGGACCAGGCCACCCAGCATGAGGTGGCATGGTTAGGGCGGGAGGGGCTGGTGGATAGCACCCGGGGTCCCCCGCTTGGGCCTGAAGCCCGCAGCCACCCCATCTCTGGTTCCAGGAAGGCTGCTGCTCAGGGTCCAGGGGTGTCTTGGGGATCTGCCACACTTGTCAGCCACGGGCCTATGCAGAGGAGGTAGAAGGCTTCTTTGACCAAGAGAGTGTGCCATTAAGGATCAGAGCTGAGCCAGTCTCCCTGCTCTGCCCCTTCCAGCTAGGTCTGCAGGTACCGGGGACCCGTGCTCTGGTGCCTTTCCCCTCCGAGCCTGGGGTCCCCCAGCTCCCAAATGTGCTGGGGAGACGGTGGAGCTTCTGGCTGAGCTGGGCTGTGCTGGGGTCAGGGTTCTGGAGTTTGCTTTGAGGAGGCCGAGTTCCTTTCCTCACCAGCAGCGGCACCTGTGAAATGTGACCAACACGCACACCGCAGTGTCTGGGCCCCGTGCGAAGTGCTTTGTGACACTGTGATACCTGTGGACCACCGAGGAGACGGAGGCACAGAGGGTTTGGTCACTTGCCAGAAGTCACAGCAAGTCGACACCAGGACACAGACCCCGATTGGGCGTCTCCAGATCAGAATTGCTCAGCGCAGGAAAGAGCACAGAGTAAACTCACTGCCTGTCCCCCGACCAGCTGGGCAGGGCCGAGTGCAGACCAGGACCCAGGCCAGCGGGCACTGCCCCTTTCCTGCCCCTACTGCCCCTGTCCTTTCGGTGGAGGAAGGTAGCCGAGGCCCCCAGGGCCTTGCTGCAGGAAGGAGCTCTATTCCAGGAGGTGAGCTTCCTGGGGTGGCACCGATCCGTCCACTCTCCGGCAGGTCCTCGTTAAAGACCCAAGCCTTGGGGACACTGCAGGGCTCAGAGCACCACCCTTCCTGCTGGCAGCTCTGGGCCCAGCAGCGGCGATGGGCATCCTTCGTGACAGCAGAGGGTGGGGTTCGGCTCTGTCAGGCTGTGACACGGCGTGGCACAGGGCCCGGCTGGCGGGCAGGGCAGGAGGCTTCCGAGAGGCCATGGGGGAGGTGACGCACTCCTTGGCTCTGCCTGCCCGGTCAGACTGTGTGGCAACACCAAGTGTTGCCCCAGCACACGGAGCGGCTCGCTGGGTGCTGGGTGAGTGAGTCGGGGAGGCCTCCAAACCTCCCTCTCCCCATCTCACCCTAACCCCCACCTCACTCCAGGGTCACGCCCAGGTGTCAGAGTGTCCGGGCCTTCAATTCGCTGGCTCCTCAGCAGCTGAGACTGGGCTCAGGACTGGTTGGCTTTGGGTTCCAGAAGGGGAAACTGAGGCTGGGAGGGAGGACAAGGAGTGAGGACGCAGGGGGTTTGGGTGGCAGATCACAAGGCAGGCAGGGATGGGGACCCAGGGGGACCCTGCAGTCTGAGGAGCTGCCGGGTCCCTCATTTCTCCGCCTGTGACTGCACGCTGGTGCTCTGCCCTCGAGGGACACTTTCCTGTCACAATTCTCACTCACCCGTGTGCTTCTCTGTGGGTGCCAGGCCCTCAGACGGATCATGAAGCGGGTGCTGCATTCTGTCACTGGCCAGCGACCGGCAGGTACTCAATAAACACCTGTCTGTGACGCTGAGCCGCAGCCACTGGCTGGCTCCTGG
>NW_011889048.1:921926-923602 GCF_000151845.1 Pteropus vampyrus
GGTTTCCCGCCGCCGCCGGTGAATGAGTCCGGCTGCGCTGCCGCCGCCGCCGCCCGTGTTGAGGCTGCGGCCGCGTCCCCCGCGCCAGCCCCGGAGTCTAGCGCGGAGCCCCCTGCGCGCGTCTGGGACAACCTGGGCCTCGGGCGACGGCTCCGGGCAGGTGAGTTCAGGGTCCGCGCCACGGCCAGCGGGGGCTGCTAGGACCCCACCCCCACCCCGGGCCGAGCCGGCGGGAGGGGGCACAGGGTGGGGGGAGGAGGGGAGGGGTCCGCCGGCTGCGTTGTCGGTCCGCAGACTCCCCTCCTCTCCCTCCCCCACCCGCTTGCCTGGACCCTCAGCCCGGGGAGAAGCCACAGGTGGGTGGGAGCCTGAGGGGGGCGGAGCTGGGACACCCGGGGGTCCACCCACACCCTGGGGTGTCTTCCCTGCGGACCGAGCGCACCACCCTTTAGAAAGCGCTTGGAGATCACCCAAACGGGGGTGCGCGCGGGAGAGGGGCCACTGTCCCCTGGGGGGCGCCCCGAGATTTGGGAGCCGCGCCCATGTCCCTCGGCTTCGGCTTCGCTCGGGCGCTTGGAAGTTCAGCGCGGTCCCTCTGGGGAGGACGGTGGCCAGGGCAGCCCAGTCCACCTGGTCCTGGGCCCTGCTGGCCAGGGCCCTGTCCAGGCGCCCCCTCCACACACACACACACACACACACACACGCACGCACGCACACACACACGCGCGCACGCACACACACGCACACACGCGCGCGTGCACACACACGCACACGAGCCCCTCTCTCCCCCAGGGAGCGACCCTGCATCTCTTCCCAGACTGCAGACCCCTCCTGGCCTCCTGCCCGCCGGCTCTATGAAGAAAACCAACATGTGGTTCCTGGAGCGGCTTCGGGGGTCCTCGGAGAACGGAGCTGCGGGGGGCGAGGCGGGGGACAGGGCCTCCAAGGGGCCCCTATACAGCAACGTGCTCACGCCCGACAAGATCCCCGACTTCTTCATTCCCCCCAAGCTGCCCGCAGCCCCCGCGGAGCCTGAGGGGCAAGTCGAGCCGGGCCCTGCTCCGTCGGAGCAGAATCTGGGCTCCACCGGGCCCCGCCGAGCCCCCCGGAGCCCCCGGCTGCCCGCCAAGCTGGCGGCCGAGAGCAAGAGCTTGCTGAAGGCGGCCACCCGGCACGTGATCCAGATCGAGAGCGCGGAGGACTGGGTGGCGGAGGAGGCCGCCACCAACGCCGACCCCCAGGCCCAAGGTGCCATGTCCCTGCCCTCGGTGCCCAAGGCCCAGACGTCCTACGGCTTCGCCACGCTGGCCGAGAGCCCACACACGCGGCGCAAGGAGTCCCTGTTCCACAGCGAGCACGGGGCCCTGGCCCAGGTGGGCTCCCCGGGCGCGGGGCGCCGTCGCGGGGGCGCCAAGGCAAACGGGGGCGACGGGGCGCCCAGGGAGGCCGGCGGGGCCCTCATGAGCCCCAGCCGCTACTTCAGCGGTGGGGAGAGTGACACGGGCTCGTCGGCCGAGTCTTCCCCGTTCGGGTCCCCTCTGCTGTCGCGCTCCATGTCGCTGCTCAAAGGCTTTGCCCAGGACAGCCAGGCCAAGGTGAGCCAGCTCAAGCACTCAGTGGGCCGCCACGGCTCCCTGTCGGCCGACGACAGCACGCCGGACACCAGCCCCGGGGCC
>NW_011889048.1:924484-928309 GCF_000151845.1 Pteropus vampyrus
CTCGAGATCTCCGGTCCCCGAGGCCGGGCCGGATCTTCCTGTGTTCCCCGAGTGTCTTCCTCCTCCAGGCCCGCCAGACGCGCCCCCAGAAAGCAGCGCCAGTCCCGGGTTCTGCCAACGGTGCCCCACGGGGCTGTGGGAGGTTGCCGTGCCTGGGAGCCCAGAGCAGGAGGTCGCGGAAGACAGAACTGGGAGCCGTGGCCCCTCTCCCGCCCCTGGAGCCGGATCACTCACCCCCCACCCGAGGGCTGTCTTCCTCCGGCACCTGCTCTGCTTGCTTTTCAGGCACAGATCTGCCCAGCCTGTTTGCTGCACCTGCTCGGGTCCCGCGGCCCTGCTGGGCGTCCGGAGCCTCCCTCCCCTGGAGGGGGTTGCTCAGAAGGCACCTGGAGAGCAGCCTGTAGCCCCTGGGCCCCGGTCCTCCCCACCCCTTCAGGCTGCCACCCCACCTCTTCCCGCCTGGTACCCTTGACCGCTGGACACCAGGGAGCGATGCCCAGTGACTGACGACCGTGGCATTTGCTCCACCTGTGTGAATAGGATTTGGTTAGGGTGAGTGGGACAAAGGGGTGCGCTGGGGGGCCCCTGGTTGTGGCTTTTCATGCTGCTAGGTGGCTGCATGGGCTTGCTTACTGTGTCAGCACGTGGGTCCTTGAATGATTTTTGTGGAGGTTTTCCAGATCAACGAACCAGAAACAATATGGCTTGAAGTAGGGGCCAGCAAGGCCAGGCCAGCTCTGCCCCTCTGCCTCTCCCGGGCTGCCGTGTCTGGGGACCCTGGGCATCCTTTCCTGTTCAAACATTGTCCCTCCTGACCCTAGGTTTCCAAACCCCAGTGGGGGAGGGCCGAAGGAGCAGATGGGCACCCCGGAGACTGAGATGGAGGGGCCCTGGGAGCTGGGGTCCCTTGCCACGTCCCTCTGGCCTCTCCCCTGTGCTTGCTCCGGGCTTCGTGGGGCTCCCAATTCACTCTGGAAGCTGGGGGCCACCAGGGTGAGGTTCGTGGGCAGAGGGCCCTGCACGGGGTCCGATGCCTGGAGCTCACAGCCCTTCCCGCCTCGGGGGCCCTGATCTGTCCCCCGTTTTCTATGCCACTGCGCTGTTTCATATCTCTGCGTCCGAAGCTGACTGTGGGTACGCCTTTCAGACAGCCTCCCCGAATGTGTTTGTTTATAAATGCTGTTTTTAGTGCAATAAAGGTGTTTCGGGAATGCGGGGGTGGAGATCTGCCTTCTTCAGCGTTTAATATCAAGAGAGAAATTTTGCCTTGAATCCAAGGGGGGTGGTGGGAGGCCTTCAAGGTCTGTGAACTCTCAGCCCTTTCCGACCCTCTGGGCCTCCTGCTTGGGGGAGGCGAGGAAGCAAGACTGCCCCAGGCAGTGCCGTGGGGGGCCCCAGGCCTCGCTGCGATGACAGCTACCTCCTCGTTCAGCAGGTGTCTGCACGCACTTCCCTGAGGGACTGTCCCCATCCTCACATCACTCAGTCGTCTGCCCAAGGCAGTGTAGCTAACGGGGAGCCCGGACTTGAACCTGTGCCCTCACTTCAGCCACCAAGGAAAGAGAGAGGCAGGGTCTGCCCCTTCTGGGTGCTGTCCACTGGGGACAAAGACACTGGACATGTGGTGTCATCGCTGATGGGGACTGTCAGCTGTCAAAACAGGAGCACCCCCTCTGACCTGCCCCTGGTTCTCACCTGGTCTGCCCTAGCCCCTGCCATCAGACAGGGGCCAGGAGGCCAGCCCCTACCCTGTGTCCCCTGCATACGTCCCAGAACCCCATGAGTGTGAGGGTCTCCACAGACTCCCCCAGTCCAGGGCTGTGTCTCCTGCTCTGTCCCCAGGCCAGCTGCTTGCTCTCTCCTTATCCCCACCGGTACACAGGCTGTCAGGGCTGTCATGAAGCCACCGGGAGCCTTTGTGTGGGGCTGGGGTCCCGAGCGAGCCCTCCACCCGCTCCCAGCCACCAGCTGAACTGTGCTAATGAGGCCTGGTCAGGTCCCAGGATGTGTTGCCAGGGCAACCCGGCACCTTCTTGACTCTTCCCCACCAGCCGCTCTCCCTGGGCAGCCTGTGTGTGCGCATCTGTGATTGCATGTCTCCGTGTGTGTGTGTGTGTGTGTCTGTGTGTGTGACTGCACGTCTGTCTGTGGGTGCGTTTGTGGTTGTGCCTGTGCACGCGACCATGTGCACCTGTGCACACGTGTAACCACGTGCGCCCTGTGCACATGTGCCTGTGATGCGCATGTGGGAATGAGGTCGAGTTTGTGCACAGGTGTCACGGCGCAGGCATAACCACGTGTGTGCCCAGAGGCACACGAGGGTAGCCATGCATGCCAGCAGGCATGTGTGCACGTGTGCGTGCATGTCTACGTAGGCTGTGCACGTTTCTCCGTGTGCACCGTTACGGTATGTAACCGCGTGAGTGTGTGTGTGTGTGTCTGTGCTATGGCTGCCCCATGCCTCAGGACGCCCAGATGGACACAAGGGGACCATCAGCTCGAGAAGATCCCCTTCGTCCTCTCCCTGCCTCTTGCTCGGGGAAGCCCCCACTGACGAGCTCAGACCCGCTTTTGTGCCCTTGTTTGTGTCATACACTCACGCCCATCCCAACGACCTGTTGCTCACACCCGAGGAATCTCCACGCTCAGCCCAGGGTGCAGACGAAGCCGACATCCGCACCCCCTCCCTCCAGCCCTCCTGAATCTTCCTACTTCCCTAAGGGCCTTGGGCATCCAGGGCCACCACTAGCAGTAGGCACCCGATTGGGTGCGAATTCCAAAATGGTGACGCTTTCCTAGAGTGGCCAGTGGAGCCAAGAGCTGAGGCGTCGGATGCCTGGGGAGATCTTGTGGGTAACCTGGCCCCAGCTGTGCCCGCAGCCCATGACTACACTGGGTGCCGTGCAGAGGGCCAGCGCAGTCCGCCTTTGCTGAAGCCGGCTGGACTTTCCTTCCATGTGCGGCCAAGGAGCCCTGACATAGCGAGTGTCCAGCGTGAACGAGGGAGACGTGCCCAGTCTGAGGGGGCCTGGGAAGTGTGGGGACTGTGGCCCTGGACTGAGGGTGGGGGGCTTCCACGGGGCATCACTCAGGGAGGGCTTTGCAGAGGAGCAGGACCTGAAATACCGCAGATCGGGGGCAGCAGGCACATCCGGAGTTGCGGGCAGGGGCTCGTCCGTGACTTGCCACTGGCGAGGCCCAGGCTCTTGTGTGGCAAGAGGTCACGCCCATGCGCGCGTCCCAGGGAAGCAGGAGCAATAACGCGGTGACCATGAATAGTTCCATCAGGATGGTAACCGCGGGCCACTGCCAGACCCGGGAGGCTGGGGCCTCTCTCCACTGCACCTGTCCCTCTGTCCAGCCGCCTGCGTGCCCTCCCCCCACGTGGGATTCAATTAAGGTCTTGTTTTCTTCCCAGCTCTTCGGTGGCGGGAGGGTGGGGCTGCCCGCGGCCACCCCTGCTGACAGAAGAAGAAAGACTTCAATAAAATGGGGCCGCGGCGGAGGGAGCAGGCCCACGTGCGCATGCCCTCTCCCCACACGTGGAGGCCCCCAGGCCCTCTTGTGGGAGCTGGAAGCATTGCGAGGGGAGCGTTCCAGAGTCGCCCCCGTGAAAAAATATACCGACCGAGAAGGGATCCTGGCAGTTAAGTGAGCTCAAATTCGCAAGCCGAGCCTACGAGTCATCTCTCCCCAGGAACCTCACATCACACAAGCCCAGTTCCGGGGAGAAGCCACACCCGCTGCCAGTCTGCACTGTCTCCCTGCAGCCTGAGCCAGGCCCAATGAAGGAGTTACTGGAATAGTCTTTCAGCCAACAGAACG
>NW_011889048.1:929302-937844 GCF_000151845.1 Pteropus vampyrus
CCCGTACCGCTGAGAGGATGACTCACTGAATCCTCACCGGGTCTCTGCAGACCCCACTCACACACGGGGACACTGAGGCATGGGGAGGCAAAGCGGTGTGTCCAAAGGCATCCAGGTGGTGGGACGGCAGTTCGAACCAGGCCTGGGGGCCGCTCCCAAGCCCTTGATCATGCACTGCCTCCTCAGATCTCTGTAGGCACCCCCGAGAGCCCCCGCCTCCGCCCCCTCCAGGCCCTGCCTGGGCCATAGGGCCTGGGTTTAATTCTGACAAGCCACTTTTTTCACTGTGACTCGGTTTCCTCTCCAGTACCACGGATTCTACTCCACCCTGGTGGGGACGGGGTGGCCGTGGAAGGCTGTGGCGTGAGGCTGTGCCTTACATTCCCTGACTAGTAGGAAATTTAACCTGCCCGGAGACTGAGGGTATAAAACCTCTGGGATGTGCTGGGGTTGGATGTGGAGGGTGGGGGGCCCCAGACTCCTCTCTCTCCTCCCCACGTGCTTCCACATCAGAAGCCTTCCGAACACACGCGGAGCTGGCCCTGTAACGGACGAGGAACTACACACAACCTCAGCACTGGCGTTGAGGGCAGCAGCTGGACGCGGAGGACACGCTGTACAGTTCCATTTATGAGACGATCAGGAACTAACTGGCAGAATGACTCTGTAGTGATGGAAGTCAGGTGGTGGCCACCTGGGGCCTAGGGACCAGGAGGGCCGATGAGGTTGGCCTCTGGGGAGCTGAAGCTGTCAATATTTTTATGTGGGTGGCGGTCGTTGTGCTAAGTTTATTGAAAAATGGCCGCCGAGCCCATAAATTTCGAGTATCCATAATATTGTTTTTAAAGTTCTTGCAATTCAGTAAGAGTGATACGAAGACAAGGAGCCCAATTAAAAAGTGAGCAAGAGACTCAAACACGTTTCTCCAAAGAAACATTGCCAGCGAGCCCGTGAAAAGATGCTCAGCGTCATTAGTCATCAGGAAATGCAAACCAGAACCACAGGAAGAGACCACTTCGCACCACTGGATGGCTGTGAGCAAGAAAACGACAAATCACACGTGTCGGTGAGGACGGGAAGAAATTGGAAGCTTACACCCTGCTGGTGGGAATGCAAAACAGTGCAGCTGCTGAGGAAAACAGACCGGCTCTGCCTCGAAAAGTTCCACGTGGAGTTACTACGCGACCCAGCAGTCCCACTTGTAGGCGTACCCAACAGGCTGGAAACAAGAACTTGTCGTTCATGTTTACAACAGCATTATTCACAACAGCCCAAAGGGGAGAACAGCCTCCATGTCCATCCGCGGATGAGTGGATACATGGTCTATCCACACAGGGAGTGTCGCTTGGCCGTGAAAAGCAGGGAGGGGTCGACACGCGTTGCAACGTGGACGGATCGTGGACACGCGACACTCAGTGAGAGAAGCAGGACCCGCGAGGCCACAGTGTGTGTGATTCCGCTGGTGGGAAACGTCCAGGACAGGAGCGTCCGCAGACCGGAAGTGGGGAATGGGGGTGGAGTGGCTGCCGATGGGGATGGGTTTCTTTTGGGGGTGATGTGAATGTCCTGGAATGAGTGATGCCGGCTGCACGTTGTGAATATAGCATATGACACCGAGTCATCCACTTTAAAATGTTTAATTTTATTTTATGGGACGTCTTCACTTTTTAAAATCTTTCCCTGAGCTTGATACACGTAGGATGTGTACGCTTCACTGTATGTAAACTATATTTCGATAAAAAGGATATTAAAAAGTTTCCCAGAACTTGCCCACTTCTCCCCGCTTTCCAGTCCCTGCTGGGATTATGTCCCACTAGCCGCCCCAACTACCATCCCCACCCCCACCACCGTCCCCCACCATCCCTCCCGGGCCGGAGCAGAGCCCCCCGCCCTGGTTTCCCGGCGCCGCCCACGGTCCGTTCTTCCAGGCAGCCACCAGAGGGCGCCTGTGAGCGCCCGAGTCAGGTTTGACCCTCGTACCCCACAGCGCGTCCTCTGGAAGCCACCAGAGGGCGCCAGTGAGCACCGAGTCGGCACGTCCTGCTCTGCCCGCCGTCCTCTATGCCTCCCACGTCCCTCGGGGTAAAAGCCCAAGTCCCCCCGCGCCTACGGGCCCTTGCACGACCCGCCTGTCCTCTCCCTGCCCCTGCGCCCTCCCTCTAGCCCCTCACTCATTCCGCTCCGGCCACACAGTCTGCCCCGCGGTTCCTGGAGCTCGGCAGGCCCCGGCCCAGCCTCAAGGCCTTCGCACGCCTGTGCCCTCCTCCTGGCGTTCCCTGTCCCCAGACCTCCGCGGAATCCCCACCTCAGAAAGGCCTCCCTGTCCTCACGAGGTCTCTCCACGCTCCAACGGCCCTCGCCTCTGGGCCTTTACTCTGTTTGTGCCCCCTGCCAGAGCAATGTCCCCCACCTTGAGAAACACCTGCCCTCCGTCTTGGTGCAAAGTCCCCTTCACAGAAAGGCCCCAGTGACCACCTTACTTAACCAGCCCCTCACGCCACTTGGCACCCTGCGGGCTTTCTCCTCCGACACATGCGTGGTCAGCTCCAGGGCGGAGGTTCTGGTGGGTCTGGTTCACAGCCAGGTGTCCACCCCACCCCGCCGGCACGCAGAGGGGGACCCAGCGTTGACTTAGAGTGTGGGTGAGTGGGTGACTGAGTGTCCAGGTCTGTGGCCAGCTCTTTCTGGAAGCATCTACATCTGGCCAGTGCTCCCCGGGCAGGCTGAGTGGGCCTCCAGGGGGTGAGGGGTCCCCACCACCGCCTCCCGCCGAGACGCCCTCTGCACCTGTCTCCTGGGTGGCCGCACCACGTCACCGCACCCCGAGTGGCTTAGGCGACAGAAATCCCTCTCTCACAGCTCAGGAGGCCGGAAGTCCAAGATCGAGCTGTCGGCATGGCTGTCTCTTCTGGGGGACGATCTGCTCCAGGCCCTCCTTCCGGCTTCTGGGGTGGCCACAGGCCTTGAGGTCCCTTGGCTCTGGTCTCTGCCTGTCTTCCATGTTCCCGTGTCCCCATTTCCTCCTTCTTGAGGGAACAGCAGCCGTTGGGTTCAGGGGCCACTGGACTCCAGACTTGCCTTAATTTGAGTCCATTTCCAAACCCCCGTTTCCAAATAAGGTCACGTTCCCAGGTGTGGGGCTGGGGACTTGAACATGATCTGTTTGGGGGTCGCGACGCGGCCCGCGACACCCCGCTCGTCTTCAGCCCCTGTGTCGTCGGGGTCCGGGTCTGCTTAGACCTGCAGAGTCAGGCTTCTGGGGGCCAGAACTACGTGCTCTGAATGTCACTTTCCTACCTTTAATGCATCATTAATATATTATCTCATGACGTCATTTCAAACGCACGGAACACTTCAGGATGAGTTCCCGAAACTTCTGCCGACTCTGCCCGGATTCCCCATTTGGCTGCACTGCGCTCCGTCGGCGTTGCCGTGTTCTGCATCTGCATCCACCGGTACCTGGATCTCCACCTGCCTGCAGTCCGTGTGCAGACGTCCACGGATACGCATTTCCTGCCCCGTCGACGACCATGCTGGAGGCGCGATGTCCCTTCGCCCCGTAAACACATTGCCGCTTACTTTCAAAGGAGCAAATTTTCTGTTATAAGCTGGCGTGGTTCTCAAGACTGGGAGATTTCACATGGAAACCCTCACATCTGACCCAATGAAGTCCCACTAGGGGGGCCTTGGTCCCGAGCAGGTTGCCATGACAACAGATGCTGGCAGCCAGGTCAGCAGGCAACAAACAGCTCAGAGGAGGCAGCCTGGGGGAGAGGCCCGGTGGGGGTGGGGGGAGGCACCCCCTCACCAAGCTTGCGGATGGTCAGGGTTCATAGAGCCTTGGGGACTGCAGAGAGAGAAGTTACCTCTGGCCCTCTTAGGGTTTGAACTTGTCCTTTTGGGGAGCGCAATTCAACCCAGCCCGAGCGGAGTCTAAAGTCCCGTGGCCTGGGGTTTGGGTATACGCGGAGTTGTCACCAGGCAGGCGGTGGGCACCTGGCCTGAAGGTTCAGTCCCGTCGGGCATCTGCAAGGTGCCCGTCGCCCTGCAGGCCCTCGGCGACTGCCCCACGCACACCATGACGCCTCCCTGTGCCTCGTCCCTTGTGCTCCTGGGCTGTCAGCTGCGCAGTCTCCTTCTTGCTGTAGACAGAACCTGGAGACTGTTTGGGCATCCGCTCCTCACCCCGGGTGACTTGGGATGCTGCTGACGGTCCTCATCAGCGTGCCCCCACCCCCCCATCGCTGGGATAGCTTTACGTGTGGACATGTGACTCCCTTCTGGTCAATGAAAGGTGAGGGAGGGCAGGAGGGCCGCTTCTCGAAGGCCCTGCATTCTGCGGCTCGTGACCCCGTCAGCGCATGGACTCACTGCTCACGCCGTCTTCTCCGATTCTGTCTTCTGCCTCCGGCTTCCACCTCCGCAGGCTCCTCTGTGACAGTGAGCCCACGACGACAAGCCAGGCGCCTCCCATATCGTGGTCACCGGTCGGCAACCTGAATTCCATCTGGAACCTCGATCCTCCCTTGGCGCGCTCTAGTCAAGAACAGATGGTGAGCGTTTCGTACCAGTCTTGCTCATCGGCTGGACCACACCGGGCCTCACCTACGTATGAGTCGGGGACCCTGAGTGGTGGGGACATCTGTGGTTGTCACGACTGGGGTGCTCCTGCCATCAAGTAGGTGGAGTGAGGGGTGCTGCCGGACCTCCACAGTGCCCCAAACATCCCACAGAGATGACCCAAACGATCACGACCACGGTGCCCAGACGCAGACACCCGCTGTGGGATAAGGGACATGCAGCAGATGGTGCCCCTCAGGCCCCTCTGCACTTTCCTGAGAAGCCAGGCTCCATCCGCAGGCCTCCAAGCCTTGCCGGGCCGTCTGCGTCTTTGTCGCCAGACCCTCGCCTCCCTTTCCCAGGACCCCCGCGCGGACTCGCTCCCAGCTCACCGACTCCCGGCGTTGGGGAGAACGGCCCGCAGTTCCGGCCGCGCGCGCGGGCCAGGAAGCTTTGCGCGCCACGGGTCTCGCCCCCTGCGTCTCCATGGGAACCACACTGTGCACGGAATGCAGCGTGCAGGGCGTCGGTGCCGAGCTCTCGTTTCGCCCTCCGCTGGAGCACCCCTTTCCCAGAGGCGGGAAGGACACCTATCCCTCAGCTTTCGCACAGAAAAGCTCCCTTCGGCCATTTCCAACACTGCTGCATTTTGCAATGACTGACATTCTCCAACGCTGACCCCGCCAGGCAGCCTGGCGCTGAATACTGTGCGATCTGGGGCGATGGAGGTGGCAACCCTGAAACCCATCTCGCAGGACGGACTGCGAGGAGGCTTCGGGGAGGCGGTGTCGCCAAGTCCCTGAGAGGGGCGCCCTCTTGTGGCACCTCTGCGGTACTGCAGCTCCTCCCGCGCACCGCGTAGCCGAGACCGGCGGCGAGTCTGGGCAGAGAGAAGGCCAGCGGGGCCCTTGAGCCACGGAAGCCCGGATTCCGATGAGGCAAAAAGATAGTTGAAAACGCGACGCGGAGTAAGGTCATGATAACTGCTGTGAGACAACCATCAAAGTCCCATTGATTCAGGGAGAAAAACGAGAAAGCTCTGCTTTCGACAGGTGGTCAGGGAAAGGTTTTGGAGGAGGTGGGCTGCTTTGACAAACGCTCAGGACAGGACGGCTGCCCAACAGACAGCCCCAAATTAGTGGCCTAAAGTCATGGAGATGTGACTGCGTCCCGGGCTGGGCTCGGCAAGTCCGCTCTTGCCGTGCGTGGCGTGGTATCCGTTGGGCCTGGGACGTCGCGGTGGCCTCTCCCCTCCCTGTCTGTGTTGCCCGCCCCCGACACACACACAGAGGTCTCCAGGGCTGCCAAGTTCATAGGCTCAAGGACGCCACCGAAGACCCACCCTTCGGCTCAGCATCGTCAGACTAGCAGGGCTCATGGTCACAGCATGGCTGCTTGAGCTCTAGACAGCACGGATGGTCCCAGAAAGAACCGAGAAGGGGATTCGGCTTCCTGTCAAGTGAGAGGGCGGCCCCACCATTCACTCGGCAGCTCTTCCCGAGAGCTTTCTGTGGGCCCGGCACCTCCCCAATGGGACACTCTCAGCCCCTAGTCTGGGGACCTGACTTTCTACAAGGCAGAGAAGAAAACGAAGAAATCAGTAATGTCCTTTTGGGTGATACCAAACGCCACAGGGAAATCTAACGAGAGACGCTGGGACGCACCGAGACCAGGCATGGGGACACGCGTGGGCAGGGGGACCAGCCAACACAAAGCCCCCCGGGGGACACACGTAGCGAGTTTATGGTGGCAGGAAGGCAGAGTGACAGGAGAGGAATGTGGAATGTGGCCGCAGAGAACCTGGGGCGGGCCATTCTCCTGTTGCCGGGTGACCACAGATACATTGGGTGCCTTGGGTGTGTGGGGTGCGAGGCTGCAGGGCCGGGGAGCCCGTCCATGGGCGACCCCGAGCAAAGTTTGCTTTACGACCAGCATGACCCGGAGGCCGAGGCCGGGCTGGAAACGGGGCGGGACAGCGATGCCCTGGGCCCGCCGAGCGCCGGGTACGAGAGCCTGCGGTCCGGGGCCTCCGCGTACCAGGACCTAGGTGATGGGAAGCTGGGCTTCGAAGACCAGGAGGAAGAAACCCTTCCCGAAGAGGTGGCCGGGGATGAATTCCTGGATGCCCAGGACCCAGGAGAGGCTGTCCCGGAGCTGGAGCGGGTGCTCAGAACGGATGAGGAGGAGGACGAGGTGCCCGAAACGAGGTGCGCGAAACGAGGTGCGCAGGCGCGGGCGCGGGGGGCGGGGCAGCAGCGCCCCAGCACCCCCGGCCCTGAGGCGCGGTGCTCTCGCCGCAAGCCGGGTCCCCCCCCACCTCGTCCCCGGACCCATGCGTCATCCTAGGGTACGCGCGCGTCAGACAGGGCGGGCAGCACCCTCGCTGGCGTCCGCGGCGAAGTCAGCAAACGACCCCATCCGAGCCGCAAGTGGTGCGCGGCGGGATACCCTGCCGAAGGGCCAGTTTGGAGTCGGAGGGAGTTCAGACCCGGAGCTGGGAGGCCCAGGGGGGCGGCCCACCGCCAGACAGACAGGAAAAGAAACGGGGGGGCTCCCAGCTGGGAGGCGCGGCCACCCGAGCCGCACGCGTCCCCGTGGACGTGACCCGTGATGAACGGCTCGCCAACGACGGGGCCCGGGGAGGTCCTGGGAACCCATCGTCCGAGGGCTTCTGGGGCGTCTCTGGGACTCGGGCCTGGGGACCCGGACACAGGGGAGATGCGCACGCCTGGGAGGCGCGGGGCGGGAGGGAAGGGGCGGCCTGGGCAGGGTCACTGGTCTGGTGCCGAGGGAGGACAGGGCCATCCCCGGCTTTCGCCACCGGAATTCGCCCGGAGACGGGCGAGGGGACTCTTGGGCCGGAGAGCCGGGCACAACGGCCTCACCACCGCACCGCCTCTCTCAGGCTGTCCGTGTCCATCACCCCGAAGCTCCCCCGCTCATTGGTCGCCAGAGGGAGGAAGGGCGGCCGGCGGCTCTTGGAGCTGGCGAAACCCAAGACCACCTGGCAGGTCCTGAGAGACAGGTGAGCCGGCAGCCTCGTCGCTAGAGGCAGGTGCGGGGGTCTGCGTGGAGCAGAGCAGCCCATCCGTCTGTCACCCACACGGTGCACCGGGGCGAGAAGTCAGGGTGCCAGCGGTGGGGACGCGGGCACGGTGGCCCGTGGTGGCCTCTGGGTGCTGGCCTAGGAGAGCGAGGCGTGCGGGCAGCGGAAGCTGCAGAGCGAGGCTGCGGGCCTGTGTCGCCGCAGGACGCGGTGCCGCTGTGCGGGCTACGCCTGGGTCTCCCCACGCCTGTGGACCCTGCAGTTCTGTGTCTACTGGTGAGTCCCAGGAGCCTGTCCTCTCTGTCCCCTTCCCAGGTCAGGGGACAGCCGGGCAGGGCCCCTTTCTCAGCTGCAACTTTTTCTTCCAGCTTCCCCCTTCTCTGAAAATCAAAATAATGGACACGGCCCCGTGTCTCTGCCCTGCCTGCTGGCCCTCTCCTCCCTGAGCTCTGGCCTGACCCCCAGCTTCCCCCAGCAGCCCTGCCCCGTCCTCACCGTCCTGTCTGTGCGCCTGCGTTTGCGGGGGAGGGGGGCACCCTGACTTGTTTCAGAGCGGGGTGCAGGAGGCCCGTGCTGGCTTCCCTTGCCCTGAGCCACGCCCGGGTGCATTCCAGGCCATCCGTGTACTGGACAGACAGGTTCCTGGAAGACACCACCCTCACTGTCACCGTGCCTGGTAGGTTGAGCCCACCCCGTCTACTTCTCTGTCAGGGGCCACCTGCCTCAGGGCTTGGCTGGAGGTGGCCCTTGTCCCAGCTCTGGTGCCTGGCCACCCTGTCATGCTGCCCTTGACCTCCTGGGGTTGGGGCTCCCTCCTCGGTGTCACCGCTTCCCCACGGCAACACGGACGGGGGGCCCTCGGCCTGCGCAAACCCCGGGCCCAAGTCCAGTTTCCCGGCCGGCGGGCTGTCGGCCACACGGGCCTTGTCGAGGGGC
>NW_011889048.1:937894-938688 GCF_000151845.1 Pteropus vampyrus
TCCCTTGCCCTGAGCCACGCCCGGGTGCATTCCAGGCCATCCGTGTACTGGACAGACAGGTTCCTGGAAGACACCACCCTCACTGTCACCGTGCCCGGTAGGTTGAGCCCACCCCGTCTACTTCTCTGTCAGGGGCCACCTGCCTCAGGGCTTGGCTGGAGGTGGTCCTTGTCCCAGCTCTGGTGCCTGGCCACCCTGTCTGTCATGCTGCCCTTGATCTCCTGGGGTTGGTTCACCCCCGTCTTACCCCAGACCTCAGGCCCCCCTGGCCCTGGCCTCCCGGAGACCCTCCCTGCTCCTCCATCTCCCAGGGTGTCTGTCCCCACCCCGACCCCGTCCTCTAGCGGCCCTTGTCTGGACCCTGTCCCCTGAGGAGTCAGAGCCAGCTGGAGGCTGGTCCTGGAGGTGAAGCGGGTGGCAAACCCTCCAGGGGGAACCCCGGCCTGCACCACGGCCGAAACGGGGCCGGCATTCCCTGACCCGAGGACCCCTTGCCTTCCGCCCACGCGGCTCTTGCCCTTTTTGAGAGGACCGGGTCCCTTCGAGCACGACACCTTGGGGACGCGCACTGCTGGGGAGCAGTGACGGGTGGGCTCCCTCCTTGGTGTCACCGCTTCCCCACGGCGACACGGACGGGGGGCCCTCGGCCTGCGCAAACCCCGGGCCCAAGTCCAGTTTCCCGGCCGGCGGGCTGTCGGCCACACGGGCCTTGTCGAGGGGCTCGTGGGGCTCTGAGCGAGGGACGCCAGGCCCCTGAGCCTGTCACCGGAATGGGGACCGCAAAAGCCACCCCT
>NW_011889048.1:939766-941035 GCF_000151845.1 Pteropus vampyrus
TCAGCGCGTGCGTGGCGTGCAGCTGTGGCATCTCATTCCGTGATTTCCCCTCAACGTCCCATGAGTCCACGTCTGACTTACGGGGAAGCAGCATTCTAACTGTCGGAGGGCACCACGTCCCCGGGGAGTGGCGCTGGACCGCAGCTCCGTGCCCCGCGTGAGCCTCTGTCTCCGCACGGCAGCCACCACGCGTGCGCGTGCTCAGCGGCACCGGAGGTGGCTGAGCTGCCGGCCCCGCCAGCCGAGGCGTCTGTCCCTCGACACTCTCGCCAGGGCCTGATGATGTCGGACGTTTTCATCTTGGCCGCATCGGTTGGCAAGGGGCGACGCCGTGTTGTTTCGACTTACTTTCCCGGTCGACAGTGGGGTGACGGGCCGTGTAACCTGCCTCTGCTGCGTGACGGGCCGGGCCTTGTGGGCTCCGGTGACCGCTTTGTTGAGGGTGTCTGCTCAGGGCGGCTGCACGCGTCACAGACGGACTTCTTCCCGGGGAGCCTTCCGTTCCTCGTGTCCCTGACAGGGTCTCTCTGGTCCGGGCCCGTGGGAAATCAGGGATGGTCTAGCTCCTTCCCCTCTCCTCCTGCTCTCAGGTGTCCCAGGTGTCCAAGGCAGCCCAGATGGCCGTCCCCAGCTCGAGGATCCTCCAGCTGGCAAAGCCCAGGACTCCGGCCACCCTGCTGGCAGAGTGGGACCCCGTACCGAAACCCAAGCCACATGTGTCTGACTACAACCGGCTCCTTCACTTGGCCAGTGAGTGGGTCCTGTGGCCTGCCCCACTGGACACGGGTAGGGTGGGCACCGGCCGGAGGCCTGGACGTTGGGCCCACTCCTGCGGGCATCATGCTCCGCACCCCCTTTATCTCCCCCCGAAGTGCAGACCTGTTGTCAAGCCCTGGGGGACAAGTCGCCCTGTGCAGGCCGGGGGGACGGGTCGCGGCCGGAGGTCTGTGCTGCCGCAGTGTGTCCCCTAGCAGGATGGTGGGTGCCAAGGAGAAAGGGGGCGCAGGGCCAGGGACGAGGTGCAAGGGCAGCTCTGAAGTGGCCACCTGATTTCCTTCCATCCTTTAAAACAAATGAGACCCTGGTCCCCGGGCGGCACAGCAACGTCAGCTAACTGTCGAGAGCCTGGGTGACGTGGAGGAGCTTCAGGAGTCCGGCCACCAGACTCTGTAGCGTGCCGTGCTCCCCTGGGTGTGACGCGGGTTCACATAGAGCCACAAACACGTGCGCCGCTCGCGTGCCTGTGAGCGTGCACCCTCCGGCGCCCCC
>NW_011889048.1:941740-943053 GCF_000151845.1 Pteropus vampyrus
GCCAGTGAGTGGGTCCTGTGGCCTGCCCCACTGGACACGGGTAGGGTGGGCACCGGCCGGAGGCCTGGACGTTGGGCCCACTCCTGCGGGCATCACGCTCCGCACTCCCTTTATCTCCCCGCGAAGTGCAGACCTGTTGTCAGGCCCTGGGGGACAAGTCGCCCTGTGCAGGCCGGGGGGACGGGTCGCGGCCGGAGGTCTGTGCTGCCGCGGTGTGTCCCCTAGCAGGACGGTGGGTGCTGAGGAGAAAGGGGGCACAGGGCCAGGGACGAGGTGCAAGGGCAGCTCTGAAGTGGCCACCTGATTTCCTTCCATCCTTTAAAACAAATGAGACCCCGGTCCCCGGGCGGCACAGCAACGTCAGCTAACTGTTGAGAGCCTGGGTGACATGGAGGAGCTTCAGGAGTCCGGCCACCAGACTCTGTAGCGTGCCGTGCTCCCCTGGGTGTGACGCAGGTTCACGTAGAGCCACAAGCACGTGTGCCGCTCGCGTGCCTGTGAGCGTGCACCCTCCGGCGCCCCCCGCCGCACCCCACGGCCCATGCCCCAAGAGCCCTGTGGCCTGGGCCTTCTGAGCACGACAGAACCCCCCTCCCCAGCCCCCCACATATCTCTGGACCAGAGCGGTGGCCTCCGCCCCAGTGCCCGGCACCCCCTCACCTTTAACTGTGTGGCAGCCGCAGGCCCCTGCTGAATTTAAGTTGGGTCCGTTCTTCTCTGCTCAGGGCCCTTGTCATCTGTCCCCTGCCACCCCACCCCCCCCAAGAACACTGTCCCCAGATCCTCACGGTATGTCCGTGTGTCTGTCTGTCCTTTGCGGCCTTCTCTGTGCCGAGCCCACGATGTCACAGGCTTTGGAGACGCTGCGCATCCCCTGCCAGAGAGCGTGATGGGCCGTTTGGGTTCGCTCCACGCTACCCTTTCTCGATTCCTATCTCCCGCATTTTTGGTCATTGATTTGGAGCAGCTCTTTCCGTAAGGTGGTCCCCGACCAGCTGTGGGGGACGTCGCCGGGGGACCTCTCCCCAGTCAGTCCCTCCTCTTAACTCGGCGCACGGGATCTTTCGTTCGTTTGTCTGATTCGTTCGCTTACTCAGTCCCTTTATGTTTGTCAAATCACCGGTCACCGGTCAGTGAGCAGGACGCAGGGACACATGGGGACAGCTGCCTTGGGCCGTTCCGTCTCCCTGTCTCTCTCACTTGGAGCACAAATATGCACTCGTTTGCACACGCACTTCTGATGCACCTGCGCACACCCGACCGTGTGCGCGTGTCTACACCGGTGCTCTTCAAGCGGCGGACTCACCCACTAA
>NW_011889048.1:943103-943696 GCF_000151845.1 Pteropus vampyrus
ACAATCATTGCAGGTGAGGGGCAGAGGTGCTGGGGGTCGGGCGGGCGGAGCTGTCCCCTGCCTCCCCTGGCGGGGTGTGGTGCAGGGTCGGGGCAGGTGCTGGGGAGCTCGGCCTCGCCCGCACGACCGGGGTAGGGGGACACGCACCGGTTCTCGGCACAGCGCCTGCCGGGTGGGTGGCCCACGGTGGCGCTCGGCACCACCGCGCACGCCGCTGGCAACTGCGGGACATTCCCGTTTACCTGCGGCGTGTGACCCGGCCCTCTTGGATCGTTCGCGTTAGTTTTCATTGCCCGTGCTCACGCACACGTGGGGAGAACAGAACCCGGGCCGAGGGCCGGGGTGGTGCGTGCGAGCGTTCAGATCACTCGGCCTTAGGCGTCCCCATGTCTCACACGGTTTCTAAGCCTTTGTCTGTGAAAGTGACGAATCAGCGTGACCCGCAGATAATTCAGTGAGGCTTCATGAAACTTAGCACCTGTAGAGCAGAGGGGACCGCAGTGGGACAGCTGCATCCCCGCTCCCGACACGGGGCTGGCAGCTGCAGGCGCTGCGTCCCGACCTCAGAGACACAGGACTAGGCCGAGTCGGCC
>NW_011889048.1:948148-949317 GCF_000151845.1 Pteropus vampyrus
ACCCGGGCTCTGTGGCTGGGAGGCGCCCACGGCTTTTGTTCCTCTGTGTCCACACGTGTGCTGTGTGGCAGTGGACTCAGTCACTGCTGCTGAGTCGTGGTCAACAGCGTTTGAAGCCCAGACGTTACAGGGTTGGAACTGCCCGAGCATTCTCTCAGAGGGGCCCGAAGGCGGCCGGGTTCTGCGCCTGGTCTTTCCAGCCCCCAAGGGGCCGCCGTGGCCCAACTGCCTGGCAAGCTCTAGCCCAGCCTTGGTGGCTTTGCCCAGCAGTGGCCCTGTGTGGGCTTGTGCCCACTGGTGGAAGGAACCCCACTTTCTTTTCAGCAAGGGCCCCTCCACCGAGCGGGTGCCTGTTTGCCGAGAAGGGGGTGTCCTGCGGCGTGTGACCCGGCCCTCTTGGATCGTTCGCGTTAGTTTTCATTGCCCGTGCTCACGCACACGTGGGGAGAACAGAACCCGGGCCGAGGGCCGGGGTGGTGCGTGCGAGCGTTCAGATCACTCGGCCTTAGGCGTCCCCATGTCTCACACGGTTTCTAAGCCTTTGTCTGTGAAAGTGACGAATCAGCGTGACCTGCAGATAATTCAGTGAGGCTTCATGAAACTTAGCACCTGTAGAGCAGAGGGGACTGCAGTGGGACAGCTGCATCCCCGCTCCCGACACGGGGCTGGCAGCTGCAGGCGCTGCGTCCCGACCTCAGAGACACAGGACTAGGCCGAGTCGGCCGCGGATCGACGGACGCGGTTCCGTTTCTGGAGCGGGGCGAGGCGGGGCCTGACCGGGGAGGCTCAGCGGCAGACGCCCTGCTGTCCCTGGGTGTTCCAACCTGGACGTGCTGGCGACGGGTGTCGGGGGAAGACCTGGGGACAGCGCGGCCCCAGCCCTAAGCACACCCGGGATCCTCTCACGGGTCTTTTATGAGTCCGTCTTGGGGTGCTTCTCCAAGCCTCCGCGTCCCAGGTCCTCCCGTGTCCCCAGATCAGAGAGGGCCGAAGTGGGCACACGCGCACACGTGCTCACACGTCCCCCGGGGGGAGCGAGCGCCTTAAACGTGCCGCCCCCTCAGGACCAACCCCGTCTGGCCCGTCCCTCGGTCCACCCTGGAACACCACGCCTCCAACCGCCTGCGGGAGCTGGCCACCCCGAAAGTCCGGAACAACATCTGGAGCAC
>NW_011889048.1:952402-953301 GCF_000151845.1 Pteropus vampyrus
ATCTGCTGTCTCCAGCGCCTCCGACGTCAGACATCAGCCTCCCTCAACTTTGAGGGTTTCTCCCTGAATCTCTTCCGCCCAGAGTCGCTTCTCTGACTGCGTCCTGAGGTCCACAGGCACCTCGGGCTCAGTGTGACCTGCACAATAAAAGCAGCCGCGATGCCGCCTCGCCCGCCCTTGGCTGCTCTAAGACGAACACCCGGTCGTCGCGCCCCCGTCAGACCAAGCACTGCTCGATGTCTCGGTGCTCTGCTGGCTGATGGCTGCAGAAAGAATGGGGCTCGAGTCCCCCACCTGCCCAGTTCCCTCCTCTGGGTCTCAGGAGGAACCGCGTCCACTCGTTCCTGCAGGTCAGGAACCTGGGAGCGACCTTCACGCGCTCCCCACCTGCAGGCCGTCAGGGCACCTTGTGGGCTGTACCTTGGCAACTCTCCCTGCGACATCTCTGCCTGCTCCAAGTTTCCTCACTGGCCTCCTCGCTTCCTCTCTCGCCTGATGCTCACAGCGCTCCTCCGTCTGAAACGTAAAACGTAGCGAACCCGCTAAGGCTGTCCTGTCTCCCCCACACCTGGCACAGGTTCGGATTGTGCAAACGGCCCGTCAGTATTTAATCAATTTATAAAAAAACAATGATGGGTTTCACGGCTCAACAGCTCTGGGTTGGAATCCGGCTAGTCACCACCTGGGATCCCTGGGAGAGGGTCCCTGTCCCTCTCAAAGCTCGTCTTAAGGTGCATTTCGCAAGCTTCCCAATCGGTTGACATACTAGCTGGAACACCACTGGTGCGAAACTGCATAAAGTTCCAGAACCGTGCACGCTGCCCAGACTTCAGTTCCAACTCGGGCTCTGTCACTCACACACTGGGTGGCCGGTCCGTCTGGGCCTCAGGTTCCTCACC
>NW_011889048.1:957726-959231 GCF_000151845.1 Pteropus vampyrus
GGGCCCAGTCACTGCTTGCCACCCCCCTCCAATGCCACACCAGAGGAGGGAGGAGCGTGTGAGAGGGCCCGCCGAGCCCCCTCCTCACCCCTGACAGCCACTTGCCCACTTCCTGCCTGTGGACACACCTGTTCCAGACGTCTGACATCTGTGGAATCACACGCCGTGGCCTTGTGTGTCTGGCTTTCCTCACCGAGTGTCGTGTGTTCACGGTTTGTCCGCATCGTGGCGAGTGTCAGCGCCTCCCCGCTTCATGGCGAGTGACACTCCCCTGTGTGGACGGGCATGTTGCGTGTGTGTCCACTTCTTCACTGCCGGATGGGCCATGAACTCGGAACTCTGACCTGGCAGAGTGACCTGCACGGGGGCAGCGGCTGCATGCCTGAGGCTCTGGTGCCAACGCTGTCCCTCTCTCCTGCCCCCTCCAGTGCCCAAGTCCCAGTCAGAGAAGTGTGTTCCTGACCGAGCCCCGCGCTGGGAGGTGCTGGATGTCACCAAGAAAGCAGTGGCCAGTCCCCGGATCATCTCCCTGGCCAAGCCCAAGGAGCGCAGGGATGCCAACGAGGGCTACAACCCCTACTACATCTCGCCAGCCTCCCTAACAGCCCGGGCGTCCCCTCGCCTGCAGGAGCTTGCCACCCCCAAGACCATCACCAAAAAAGTATGAGTACCCAGGCCTGGCCTGAGGCCCCTCTCCCAGTAAACGCCCGAGTGCATCCTAACCCTGTGTGTGTGGCTGGCTCTGAGCGCTTTGGCTGGTCTGGGGGTGGGAGGGGCTGGAAGGCCAAACAGACGAGAGGAAAAGATAATTATATTTATGTTCGCACCCAACCTGTCATTTGTGCCGTCCATTCATTTCCAAATCACTTTCATCTGCTGTCTCCAGCGCCTCCGACGTCAGACATCAGCCTCCCTCAACTTTGAGGGTTTCTCCCTGAATCTCTTCCACCCAGAGTCGCTTCTCTGACTGCGTCCTGAGGTCCACAGGCACCTTGGGCTCAGTGTGACCTGCACAATAAAAGCAGCCGCAATGCCGCCTCGCCCGCCCTTGGCTGCTCTAAGACGAACACCCGGTCGTCGCGCCCCCGTCAGACCAAGCACTGTTCGATGTCTCGGTGCTCTGCTGGCTGATGGCTGCAGAAAGAATGGGGCTCGAGTCCCCCACCTGCCCAGTTCCTTCCTCTGGGTCTCAGGAGGAACCGCGTCCACTCGTTCCTGCAGGTCAGGAACCTGGGAGCGACCTTCACGCGCTCCCCACCTGCAGGCCGTCAGGGCACCTTGTGGGCTGTAGCTTGGCAACTCTCCCTGCGACATCTCTGCCTGCTCCAAGTTTCCTCACTGGCCTCCTCACTTCCTCTCTCGCCTGATGCTCACAGCGCTCCTCCGTCTGAAACGTAAAACGTAGCGAACCTGCTAAGGCTGTCCTGTCTCCCCCGCACCTGGCACAGGTTCGGATTGTGCAAACGGCCCGTCAGTATTTAATCAATTTATAAAAAAACAATGAT
>NW_011889048.1:960392-964868 GCF_000151845.1 Pteropus vampyrus
GGGCTCGGCCAGGCGGCGTCGCTCAGGGCCACCATGCGCTTGCAGCCCGTCGAGGGCCGAGGCCGGAGGAGGGCCTCCTGGCTCACGTGTGGCTGCTGGTGCTAGGGCTTCCTCCCAGCATGGCGGCAGGGTCCCAGCAGTGGCTCTGAGTCGCGTTTTTCCAGCTGGCCTAGGAAGTCACATACAGCCCTGCCTCCAAAGTCACAGGCCCAGCCAGACACGCAGGGGGGGGCACAGAACCCCAGCTCTTAAACGGAGGCATGTCAGCGTCACAGGAAGAGCGTGTGAGGTGGGACTCACGGAGAACGGGTCTGCCACGGCGTCCCTGGGGGTGACGCTGCCCTGGGGGAGGGACTGTTGTCCCTGAGGGGGTCAGGACAGGGCGTCCCCCACTGACAAGCTTGTGCCTCTCCCATGCCTTAGACCTGGGCGGGCCGCTGGGGTCTGCGGCCCGCTCTTGTTTGGGCCCAAGTCCCTGGGGTGCTGAGTCCCCTCCTCCTGCACTGTTACCCTGAGTGCCCTTGGTGCCCTGTCCCCTTCCTCCTGTTGTCATGGCAGACGGATCTGTGGCAGCCAGAAACATCCGGGGCGTTCTGAAGCAGGGTGGGCGCAGCCCGCGGGGCCCCAGCATCGAGGGCAGGCTTGGCCTGGCAGCCCCTGAGGTCTCGTCCCTTGGCGAGTTTGGAGGAGTTTGGGGTCAGCTGGATGCACACTTGGGGGGACCCGAGGCCATGGGGGCTACAGGAGACGCTACCTCCCTGTCCTCTCCCTGAGCTCTCGTGTCACACGGGACCCTGCCCTGCATCTGAGGCCGCCCCACGGGCAAGAGGCGGCATCTGAGCAGAGCCCCCTCCCTCCTGCTCTCTGGGAATCAGCCACCGCGCTCTGCCTCCTCTGATTCCCCCTCAGGCAGGGCCCTTGGGGCGAGGCACGAAGCCAGCCCCGGCCGAGGTTGAAGAGGTTCCAGAGAGATGGCCAGCCTGATAGTCAGGAGGGTCCCGGGGAGGGCCCCGGCGGTTTCCGAGGACGCCGAGCGAGCTGGCACCATGGCCGTGCACTGCATGCCCCGCGGGCTGATGGCAGAGGAGGGGGCGGCCTCCGCCACGGGCTGCACCCAGAGCGCGGCAGACGCCCCACACCTGCGCCGTGGGGGGTCAGTCTCAGTCGCAGAGTCCGCGGCTGTTTCCAGTGGTGCCACTGACTGAGGGCTCGGGCCCTTCTCTCTCTCGGATGTTTACAGAGCCTTGAGATTTTCTGGAGGACCCAGTGAGGAAATCATCACCGAAATGCTTATTAAATTTGTTTTCTAAGATTTTAAACTTCATTTTACTAAATACACTAATGTTTTTGTAAGTATTTTTGGCAGCTTTACTGACATGTAATTCACACACCGCGTGGTTCATTTGTTTGACGTGGACGACTCCGTGGTTTTGCGACTGTCACCTGTCGATTTTAGAACATTTCCTTCTCCCCAGAGCCTTGCACCCCTTGGTCGTCACTCCCCTCCCCAGCCCCTGACACCCACTCGCCCACTCCCTGTGGGTGGACGCGCCTGTTCTGGACGGGTCACGTCAGTGGAATCACACACCGCGTGGCTTGTGTGTCCAGCGTCTCACTGAGCGTTGTGTGTTCGTGGTCCGTCCACTTCATGGTGAGTGTCAGCAGCACCTCCCACCTCTTCGTGGCCGAGTGACACCCCATTCTGTTTTGGCCGTCTCTTCGTCATCTGGGGGACATTGGGTTCTTCGCTCCTCTGGCTGTTGGGGACAGGTGTCAGTGCAGATGTCCTCGTCCCTTCTCTGGGAGTTGCAGAGGAGAAGCCTCGCCTTTCCCTCCATGCTCCTCGGTTCCCGTGGGGGCCCTGGGTTGTAGACGGGAGGCAGGCTCGGGAGCTAGATGGGCAGAGTGTATTAGCGCCCGAGGGCTGGGGTGGGGGCTGGGGCGCAGCACCTGGGTGCGTGGCGCGGGTCGGGGCGGTTCTCAGGGCAGCTGTTGTGGGCAGGCAGGTGGAGGGGGTGCTGGTTGGGGGCGAGGTGCTTGGCGGTTGTGTGCAGATCGGCGCCGTCGCGTTGTGTCGCCCTTTGGGGCGGGGGCACCCTCACAGGCTTTGTGCGCTGCTCGCCGGCAGGCGGAGGCAGAGAGCTCATCCTGTGCCGGCTTCTCTCACTTGTCTGCGGCTCAGTTCTCCTGCCAGAGCAGCAGACTTTGGGGTGGCATTCCCTGAACCCCTGCAGAGTGTGCCAGGAGTGAGTCGCTGGGCCATGTGGTGACACCCCGTACCTTCGGAGGAACCGCCGACGTCCAGAGTGGCTGCTCCGGCTCACGTTCCCGCCGACACGCCGCGTCCTTCCTGCACCTGCACGCGGTGTCCCTTTGGTCGTGGCCCTTCCGCGGTCATGAAGCGGGATCCTGCGGAGCTCGCGACTGCCTCCCTCTCCCCCGACGTCAGCATCTTTCACGTGCTCGTCGCCATTTGCGCACCTCTGGAGAGGTGTCCGTTCAGGCCCTCCGCCCGCTTCGGGGTGGGGCTCCTTGCCGTCAGCGTGTCGTTGTCGTGAGAGCCGTCTGCGTAGTCTGGACGCGAGACACACGTGACTCGCGATGTCTTTCCGTTTCCGTTACCTTTTCACTTTGTCAGTAACGTCCTTTGAAGCACAGAAGCGTTTTGTTTTGATGGAGTCGTTTGTTCTGTCTCGTTGCTTGTGCTCTCGGTGTCTTAGCTCGGGAATCGCGTGCAGTCCAGGGTAACGGGTTTACCCCTGCGTTTTCTGAGACGTTCAGCTCTTACATGTAAGGTCTTTGATCGGTTTTGAGTTCATTTTTGCATATGGCGTGAGATAGGTGTACGACTTTATTCTTTTGTGTGTGGCTATCCAGTTGTCCTTGCACTTTGTCGAAAACACTGTTCATTCCCCATGGAATTGTTCTGTCACATTTGTCAAAATTCAGTCGGTTGTAAATGTGTGCGTTTTTTTTTTTCTGGATTCTCGGTTCTGTTCTTTCGATTTAAATGTTCAGCTTTATGTCAGCACCACGCTGTTTTGATGACGGTAGCTTTGGAGTGACTTCAAAATTAGGAATTCTCTTGCGATTTCCTTTTGAGATTGTCTTGGCTGTTCTGGGTCCCTCGAGCTTTCTTGATTTCTGGAATCTGTCGGTGTCTGCACGGAAGGGTCTGATGGCCTGCGGTGTTTGCATCAGCCGGGGGAGCTGGCATCTGATGCATGAGCCTTCTGAGCCGTTAGTGGAGGCTGTCTTTCCACCTGCTTAGAAATTCTTCAGTTTCTTTCAACATATTTTGTGCTTTTTCAACATTTGAACTGTTTTTACTGAATTTAACCCCAAGTATTTCATTCTTTTTGATGCTCTTTGTATATGGAGTTGTGTTCTTAATTTCTTATGTGGTTTAGTTGCTAGTATTTAGTAATGAAAGTGGTTTTACGTGTTGCTCTTGCGATCTGCTACCTTGCTGAACTCGTTTATTAGTTCACATTTTTAGTGGATTTTTTAGTGTCTTCTACGTCCATGATTATGTCATCTGCCAGAAGAAATAGCTTCGTTTCTTCCTGTCCAGTTGGGATGCCTTTATTTCATTTTCTTGCCCTGACGAGAACGTCCAGTGCCACGATGCAGAGCTGTGGCGAGAGTGTGTGTCCTGTCATGTCACCATTAAGGGGTGTTGGTAGATGCTTTTTTGAGCAAGTTCCACTCTTTTCCTAGTTTTTTGGCTTTGTAAAGAAATTTGGGGTATCGTATACCACAAAATATCCCCATTTCAAGTGCTCCGTTCAGTTGTTCAGTGGTATGTTCACAAAGTCTAGTTCCAGGGCATTTGCATCACCCAAAAGGAAACCCCGTCCCCACCAGCAGTCACCCCCACCCCTCCCCAGCCCCTGGCACCACTCGCCCACTTCCTGTCTGTGGACGTGCTTGTTCCGGACGTGTCACATAAATGGGGTCACACCGCGTGGCCTGTGTGTCCGGCGTCGCTCATTGAACGTTGTGTGTTCAGGGTCCGTCCACGTAGTGGTGAGTGCCAGCGCCTCCCCCGCTGTCATAGCTGAATGACACTGCCTGGTGTGGACGGGCGTGCTGTGTGTGTCCTTCACCCGCAGATGGACGCGCGAGTTGTTTTACCTTTCGGCTGCGTGAGTCGGCTGCCGTGAGCACGCGTGGTCGGCGTGGGTGTGTGTTTCCAGTTCTCTTGGGGTCGTACCCTGGAGTAGAGTTAAATGCTGGTCATTCGGTCACTCTTTACTTTTGGAGGAGATGCCCGATTTCCCCAAAGCCGCTATGTGCCTTCTGAAGATTCACGTTCCTGGAGGCTGGGACCCTTGTCCCCATGGACGGCTGTGTCTGGCACAGGCGGCGGTGAATGCTGCTGGGTATGTGCAGCAGGGCCGTGTGTGGACCAGGTCACCTAGTCCCTGTGTCCTGGGCAGGCGATAACCGCCGCTGGCTCCCGACTGTGCCAGG
>NW_011889048.1:964918-968194 GCF_000151845.1 Pteropus vampyrus
GTGAGTCGGCTGCCGTGAGCACGCGTGGTCGGCGTGGGTGTGTGTTTCCAGTTCTCTTGGGGTCGTACCCTGGAGTAGAGTTAAATGCTGGTCATTCGGTCACTCTTTACTTTTGGAGGAGATGCCCGATTTCCCCAAAGCCGCTATGTGCCTTCTGAAGATTCACGTTCCTGGAGGCTGGGACCCTTGTCCCCATGGACGGCTGTGTCTGGCACAGGCGGCGGTGAATGCTGCTGGGTATGTGCAGCAGGGCCGTGTGTGGACCAGGTCACCTAGTCCCTGTGTCCTGGGCAGGCGATAACCGCCGCTGGCTCCCGACTGTGCCAGGTTCATCGCAGCCCCCGTGGGTGCTGTTTCCCTCCTCAGAGGTGAGGACCCCGGGGTACCAGCACCCCCGTGCGGGCCCGCGTGTCCACAGATCCGCGTGGGTGACTCGGGGCGGGGGAGCGACTCCCGCAGCCACAGGACCCACTCTGTGTGCCTGTTGCTGCTCCCGCCTCTGCAGCCGCTCACGTTCACGCGCAGTCCCCTCCTCCCCCAGCCCGGAGGGGGCTGCTCCCTGAAGCCCCCGGGAGCATGGAGGCTTCCGGGCTGCCAAGCTGACCCTGCCTTCTTCCTCCGCAGGCCTCCTCACTGGAGGGGCAGAGCCCTCGCGTGGCCCCCCGCCTCAGCCCCGGCCTGTGCACCAGGGAGCCCGGCTTGCCGACAGCAGCAGGTGCCTCCCCCGCCCCCGCCGCCTCCTGCCCCGGGTCGTTGCAGCCCTGAGGGACAGGGCTCGCTCAGCCCAGCGAAACAGACGGCGCACTGGCCCCTAGAGTCCAGATGAGTGTGGACACAGTGGCCCGACTGTTTCCTGTTCTCCGGTGGGGCTGGGTGGCCCAGGGGGGACCAGAGCGCCTGCTTCTGGGCACCCGTGTCTGAGAGAAAAGCGGGGCCGAGGAGGTCCGAGTGGGTGCTGGGGGGGCACCATCCCTGGGTGCCCTGCACCTGCCTTGAGCTGGCCGCCTGCCCCCCACCCCCGCCTGGCCCTGCAGCACCCCCTCGTCCCCGCTCTGCTTCAGACCCGTGGGGAGGAGCAGCCTTGGCCTTCTCAGCTCGGCTAGTGCTGATGGAGATCTAGCTATTTTTTTTGTTTCTTTGTTTCTTTCAAAATTCACTTTATTGAAACCTAAGAAGGAGAGAGAGCAGTGAGCACTCCTGGCCCTTTGGGGAAAACCCCAAATCTGGTAACACCCAGCACCCGTTGGGCCGGGCATGCGACCCTGCTGTGCCCTGCTGAAGGAGAAGGGACAGGTGTTTGTTGGGCCTACTGCGTGCTGCCCGTTGGTGTTTTCACACTGTGCCCGTCCCCACTGTGACTCATGGAGGTGGGTGTGCAGCGTCACCCCTGCATTTCCAGAGCCGAGGGGCTTGCTCAGGCCCTGCAGGTGCTGTGGGGCCAGGCGTGGTCCTTGTGCCTGTCCCACGCTGGCTCACCCGGCGCTCATCTCACCTGTGTCCCCTTGCCGTCTCCCCAGACCCTCGCAGACATCCCCCCGGAAAACACATCCCCACACCCCGGAATCCGTGTGCAGTTAGCCAGGTGTGCTCTTCTGTGGCAGTTCCCACGAGGCGACTGACACTGGCGAGCAGCAGCGTGTACACACGCGCACACGCAGCCAGGTGCAGGCACACGCCCACGCCCACACCCACGCCCACGCCGCCACACGCACGCCCACGCACGCCCACGCCCCGCACACACTGCGGGCTCCGTCCCTGCTGGCACCGGGGCCTGTGTCGCGTCCGTTGCCCCAGCCGTCTTCGGTCTCAGCGGGAGGATGGGGCCGGGCGGGCCGGGCCGGGGCACTCACACAGCTGTGTCCCCTCCACAGGGGTGTCCATGGCCTCTGCAGACCAGCAGTTCAGCCTCGCGGAGATCCTGTCGCAAACCTACGGCGTCCGGGAGGAGTGCGAGGAGGCCGTGAGGCGCCCAGAGCAGCGGGAGGAGGGGCCGGACAAGGACTTCGTCTCCCAGGTAGCGTGCGCGCGGCCCCACTGGGCTCGGCTGCTCTGGTTCTGCAGCCACCGGTCCTGCTTCCCGCCTGTGCTGGGAGCTGCGGTCACAGGACAGGACAGACTGGGTCCTGCCTTCAGGGGCTCTGGGGCCGTAGACCCATGGGCGGGCTGGACGCTGACCCTGCCATTCTCAGTGTTTGGCCTTGGAGTCCCTTGTGCTCTTGGAAGTGGCCGAGGGTCTGGAGCAGCTGAGCTGATGCAGCGTGCGCAGTCAGCCGCCTGTTAAGAATAACGTGTTTTTGTAGAAATGAATGAAAAACATTCATTTTCCAAAACGACGAAGGGTAGGGAGGAGTAGAACGTTGGCACTTGGTAGCTCGGGTCTGGACGTGCTCCTTGGGTCGCTGGGTGTGTCTGGCCTGACGCCGGTGTCGTGGGGAAGGGAGGGGCGTCCCCCGCCCTCTCAGACAGCGGTGGCCGTTCTGCGACGCTGGACCACAAGCCGGCAGCTGGCCCTTTGGGAGCGAGCGGCAGAGTGTGTTCTCCAGCCACATCAGGGAGCCTGGGTACCTGCTAGGTCACTGCCACTGGCCTCGAACCCAATGTGGCTCTTCCGCTGGGCGTGATCCTGTTGCTTCTGCGCTGACGATGTGTTTGCAGAGCCTCGTTCCTCCACGGGTGGCTCTTGCACTTGCTGACAGAGTTCACAGCGTGAAATCTGAGGCGTGTTGTTACTGCCCTGGGCTGGGGCTCACACACCGGGGCCAGGAGCCGCAGGTCGGGGTCTGGCAGGGCTGTCTGTGGGGCCCCCTGCTGGCCCCACGACCCTCAACCTGGTGAGACCGCCCCTGTCGTGTCGGGCCCACCTCTGTCCCCATTCCATCGCTCTTCCAGAAAGGCCCGTCTCCCGGGGCAGTGATGTGGGCTTAAGGAGGGCTGGTGCGTGCTGGGGACATAGATGGGTGGTCCTTACTGGTGTCCACGCCCACCTTGTCAGATGCTTGTCAACTGTGGTGAAGTTTTTCCTTAGGGACTAATCACGGTATTTGTTTATGCTGGTGCCATTTATCACTTGGTGCCAGTTCGGTGTTACAACCCAAAAAAAGGTCAAAGCTCCAAAACTCGAATCAGCTATTTGTTAGCTAAGTATCTAGACGTGGATTTTCTTCAGGTGTAATTCAGGTGTCGTTTTAATTCAGATGTAACCGATTGAGGAAGAACGTGAAGTCCGAGGTAAAAGCGAAGCACTGCCACTCTGTGTCACCTTGGGGAGGTGGAAGG
>NW_011889048.1:968244-974555 GCF_000151845.1 Pteropus vampyrus
CAGGGGTGTCCATGGCCTCTGCAGACCAGCAGTTCAGCCTCGCGGAGATCCTGTCGCAAACCTACGGCGTCCGGGAGGAGTGCGAGGAGGCCGTGAGGCGCCCAGAGCAGCGGGAAGAGGGGCCGGACAAGGACTTCGTCTCCCAGGTAGCGTGCGCGCGGCCCCGCTGGGCTCGGCTGCTCTGGTTCTGCAGCCACCGGTCCTGCTTCCCGCCTGCGCTGGGAGCTGCGGTCACAGGACAGGACAGACCGGGTCCTGCCTTCAGGGGCTCTGGGGCTGTAGACCCATGGGCGGGCTGGACGCTGACCTTGCCATTCTCAGTGTTTGGCCTCGGAGTCCCTCGTGCTCTTGGAAGTGGCCGAGGGTCTGGAGCAGCTGAGCTGATGCAGCGTGCGCAGTCAGCCGCCTGTTAGGAATAACGTGTTTTTGTAGAAATGAATGAAAAAGTAGCTTTTCCAAAACGACGAAGGGTAGGGAGGAGTAGAACGTTGGCACTTGGTAGCTCGGGTCTGGACGTGCTCCTTGGGTTGCTGGGTGCGTCCGGCCTGACACCGGTGTCCTGGGGAAGGGAGGGGCGTCCCCCGCCCTCTCAGACAGCGGTGGCCGTTCTGCGACGCCGGACCACAAGCCGGCAGCTGGCCCTTTGGGAGCGGGCGGCAGAGCGTGTTCTCCAGCCACACCAGGGAGCCTGGGTACCTGCTAGGTCATTGCCACTGGCCTCGAACCCAGTGTGGCTCTTCCCCTGGGCGTGATCCTGTTGCTTCTGCGCTGACGACGTGTTCGCAGAGCCTCGTTCCTCCACGGGTGGCTCTTGCACTTGCTGACAGAGTTCACAGCGTGAAATCTTAGGCACGTTGTTACTGTTCTGGGCTGGGGCTCACACACCGGGGCCAGGGGCCGCAGGTCAGGGTCTGGCAGGGCTGTCTGTGGGGCCCCCTGCTGGCCCCGTGCTCCTCAACCTGGTGAGACCTCCCCTGTCGTGTCAGGCCCACCTCTGTCCCCATTCCATCGCTCTTCCGGAAAGGCCCGTCTCCCGGGGCAGTGATGTGGGCTTAAGGAGGGCTGGTGCGTGCTGGAGACACAGATGGGTGGTTCTTACTGGTGTCCACGCCCACCTTGTCAGATGCCTGTCAGCTGTGGTGAAGTTTTTCCTTAGGGACTAATCACAGGGTATTTGTTTATCCTGGTGCCATTTATCACTTGGTGCCAGTTCGGTGTTACAACCCAAAAAAAGGTCAAAACTCCAAAACTCGAATCAGCTATTTTTTAGCTAAGTATCTAGACGTGGATTTTCTTCAGGTGTAATTCAGATGTCGTTTTAATTCAGATGAAACCGATTGAGGAAGAACGTGAAGTCCGAGGTAAAAGCGAAGCACTGCCACTCTGTGTCACCTTGGGGAGGTGGAAGGCACCTGTCAGCGTCAAGTGGTCAGATCTGTTTCCCAGAACCAGAATTTTTTTTGCCTAAAAGCTCGAGTGTCCCTAGCAGCACCAGTCCGTCGTTCTCTGGGACGCTGCCACCCGGGGGTCTGTGTCTGGGTGCCATCTGTCCACTGTCCCTTTGAGGGAGGACAATGTCACCACAAGCTTCGGCACCCCGTGGTGTGCTGCGGGGTGTGGCCACACTTCTGCCTGCTGCCGGCTTCCTCATACAGAATCCGAGCGGCACCTGCCTGGGCGGGCTCTGATTAGACCGCTGACCTCACACGGGTGTCCCTAAGGGAAGCCGGCATCTGGAAAGCTGGGGTGGTGGTGAGGGGCGCACCCTGGCTCGTGCACTTGGCTTCTGCTATTGGCACACGTGCCAGCACTGGGCCGTGGGTGTCCCTTCCCCTCGCCGCCCTGCTCAGGCCCCCGGGAGCCCGGGCATCGGGAGCTGTGGGCAGCCGGACTCCTCTGTCCCGCGTCCCGGGGAGCAGAAGTGGGGGCTGGGTTTCCAGGGCAGGCGCCCCTGCGGGGAAGGGCCAGGAGTCCCCGCACGGGGGCCGGCGGGAGTTGGGGTGGAAGGCACTGGCCTTGCGGAGGGGACTTGAGAGCAGCGGTGGGGGCGGCGGCCGTTCAGCCTCTTCCTTCCCGGTGCTTGAACATCTCGGTTCTGTTTCTTGTGCTTTGGCGCGAGGCGTCGGAACGGCGTGCGTGACCGCGCCGCCTCGAGCCTGCTCCTGTTCCAGCCGCGATGGGGTCGCTCTGGCCACCCACCGCTGCTGGGTGGGGGCTGACCGCGCCGCCGTGGCCCTGCCGGGCCGCGTCTCCGTACCTGCTGCTCTGAGGGCTTCGCGGGCTAGGTGGACGCTCAGTGTCTCCGGAGCCCATCCCGCACCTGGGCAGGGTCGTGTGTCTCTGCCCTCGTTTATCGACATCCCGAGCGCGTAGGGTTCCTGGTAGCGGGTGTCCTCGCCGGTGTGAGCGGAGAGGCTCCCCAAGTGGCGGGTGTGGGCCCTTCAGGCGCAGACCTTGGGCACAGCTGACCCCTTTGGGGTCTCTTCCAGGTGTCTCTCCTGGGGTCTGGCCAAGGTGCGTTGCTGTGAGTGTGACCACCTGGCCCTGGTTGTGGTGGCCTGGTGGTCACATTCACGGTACGGGGAGCAGCCCCCAGAGCAGCCCACCGACAGAGCCTGTCCCCCTCAGAGCAGTGACATGCCCCTGGACGAGCTGCTCGCCCTCTACGGCTATGAGGCGTCAGACCCCATCTCGGAGCGGGACAGTGAGGGCAGCGACACCACGGCCCACCTCCCGGACATGACTCTGGACAAGGTGACGGTCTCCCCGGGACCAGCCGGAGGGTTCGGGGAGGCGGCAGAGCTGTCAGCAGTGGGAGGTCTGGATGACCGTGGGCCCTGCCCTTCTGCTCCCCAGAATCAGCCGGCTCCTAGTGGCCACCGGGAGGGGCTGGGACGGGAGACCCTGACACCGCCAAAGGAGGGGCCGAGGGGAGACGGGCCTGGGGCCACGCAGCTGGTGGGGGCAGACTGGGGAGGCCGTGACCCTGGTCCAAAGGGGGCAGGGCTGTCGTCACCGTGGGACAGCAGACACACAGGGAGGAGGCAAGGACAGGTCGTGTCTGTTCTCAGCTGTCTAGGCGACGCCCCTCCTCGGACCGCAGGGCTGTGGCTTGGGGACCACACTCGTCCGTGCTCCCTGGCCTCGTCTGTGGAGCGGGCCGAGTGGCCCCCATGAGCAAGGCTCGTCTGGGCCTGGGCGCCATCTCTGTTGTTGTTGTGTGACCATGAGGCCACTGAGACAAACCGCAAAAACGTTCTCTGCTTTCTTGTCAAAAGGAACAAATAGCGAAGGATTTGCTTTCAGGGGAAGAAGAGGAAGAGACACAGTCCTTGGCTGACGACCTCACCCCGTCCGTGACCTCCCACGCAGCCTCCGACCTTTTCCGGACCCAGAGCGCGTGTAGGTGTCCTGTCCACTCTTGCACGTAGCTGGGCCCAGCAGGGTTCTGGTGATGCAGACGGAGGGCCCTGGCCGCAGGGGCCGAGCGCTCGGGCACAGACGCCCCGCGGGTACCTTGTTCTGGGTCTGGGCCGTGTCGGGGTTCCCGTCTCCCTGGCCTGTGAGCTGAGACCCGGGGAGGATGTGCAAGTCCCCGCGGCCACGAGCTGTCAGGTTCAGGGCTGCGTCCTCAGGCCTCTCCCCGGCCCTCCGTGGTGCCTGCCCCTGTGCCCGCTCTCCGCATGCCCTGCCTGCTGGGGCCCGGGACCCGCCTCTTCTCAGGAGGGGAGAGGGGTGGCTGCTGTAGCAGTGGAGCCTCTGGGGCCCACTAACCTGGGTGGCCACCCTATGCCATGGGTGTGTCACCTGCTCCACTTTTCCCAAAGCCCGCTTCCTGCCTGGCACAGACAAGGAGCTGTCTGACACCGAGGAGGACCCTCTTCCTGCCAACAAGTGTAAGAAGGTGTGTGGCCTCCCGCTTCTTGCGGGTGGGTAGGGTGGGCCCCAGTGCAGTGCCGCGACCTCGAGCCCGTGTTGCTGTGGCCACTGCCGGCCCAGGGGCTGTGGTCCCAAGGGGCTGTCCTGGACGCCGGGGTCCTTGGGCCCCACCAACTTTGCCCCATGACTGGTCACATTGGACAGACAAGTGGATGAGGACACACGACCGCTCACACCCACACACCCAGCCCTCTGCGTCCCGTCCTCAGGCCATAGGACTCAGCATCTGTGGGCAGGTCGCACAGACTAGCCCAAGCTCGGGCCCTCGTCAGCATCACGTCCAGCCTCCTGCCCGCCCTGACCCCTCGGCCTCTGTCTTTGCAGGAGATCATGGTAGGACCTCAGTTCCAAGCTGACCTCAGCAACTTGCACATGAGCCGCCATTGTGAGAAGTGTAAGTGGGGCTGGGTCGTGGGGGGACAGAGGGAACCCCACAGCTTGGTGCCACCCAGCCAGAGCCAGTCCCCAAACTCCATGGGGTGAGACAGAATGAGGGCCGGGCACGGGAGGGCTGGATGCACTCGCTCCGCTGTGGTCCGCTTGGGTAAAAGTTTGGGACTGGAAGGCGTAGCTGAGCCGGGTCACCAGGCACCTGCAAGTGAGTGTGAGTCCAGCCACACACGGGCCTCCCCGGATGTAGGTGGCCGTGCACACGCTCCCCGTTGGACCCCGCGTGTGGTGTGTCCTCTCCCACGGGCTGTCCTGCAGGCAGCCGTCGTCCTTGGTCCCGTGGGGATGTCCCCCCTTGATCTTACACTGAGATTAAGTTCACGCAGGCGGCGCGTTCTCTCTGTGGACATCTTATGTCGAGTGTCTCTTTTGTCGTGATTACGACTGTCCCCAGGCTTGTCCTAGTGGACACTTGCTCCTGGATAGATGGCTGAGAGGCACACAGTGGCCAGTGTTGGGTGTGTG
This sequence comes from Pteropus vampyrus, assembly GCF_000151845.1. NCBI lineage: Eukaryota > Metazoa > Chordata > Mammalia > Chiroptera > Pteropodidae > Pteropus > Pteropus vampyrus. Next base: position 973,099 of record NW_011889048.1, read on the forward strand.
GCTCCCGTTCGGGGGTCCCGCCAGTGGCCCGCATCCCAGCGACACGCGGTATCGCCCTTGTCGATCTCACCAGTGTGGTTGGTGTGGGCGGCGGCTCGTGGTGGTTCATTTGCATTTCTCAGATGAGTAACATGTTCCCTGGCCACTTGGTTATGTCTCGTGAGGGGCCTGCTTGAGGCTTTGCCTGTTTTCAGGTTGGGTTGTGTTTCTCTCTCTCTCTGATTTGTGGGTCCCCCTTGGTCCTGTACCTCCATGCTTCCCCCAGAGGCCTGGAAGGCTTTGTGTTCCCTTTAATTTGAAAGCCATGACGTCACCTGACTCTATCCTAATTTTCAGTTGGGTAGTCTGGTTTCCCTTCAGATCACATAAATCTGTCACCTTTTACTAATTTTTGGTTGGCAGGAGCTGGGGCAGGGTCTCACTGCCCTCGGCAGGGGTGCGGGAAGCACCTTTTTCTGTTGTCGGAGAACGTGTGTGACATTGTCACTGTTTCTACTCTGAGTGTTCGGAAGCGGCTGCAGTAAAGCTGTCGGAGCCTGGAGTTTGGTTTTGTTTTTGTGGAAGACTCTAAATTACGAACTGGGTGTATTTAATGACACGGTCTGATCTGGAGGTGGTTTCTGGTTTGACGCGTTGCATTCTCGAGGTATTTGTCACTTTGATAACTCTAACTTCGTCGTAGCAAAGGTCACACTCTCTGACCTTCCTGATACCCACCCGGCCGTGGCCTGTGCCCTTGCCGCGTCCCGATGTTGGTGTAGGCGTCTCGTGTTTCCTCCGGTCAGTCTCAGGCGTCTGTTCCTTCGCAGGTTTCCTGGGCTCGTTCTGTTCCGTCTCCGGACCTGGGGCCCGCCGGGTCGCCCTGCTGTCCCTGGTTTCCGGTTCGATCCCAGAGAACGTGCTTTGTGACCTCGGCCCTTCCTTCGAACCGAGCTGAGCCCGGTTCCATGACCCGTATTCAGTCCGTTTTGGTAAAGGCGCCTTTCCCTGTGCTTGTATTTGAAGTGTGTTTCCCGTAAATGCCTTTCAGGAGCGTGTTCGTTCCAGTTACGTTTTGGACTATTTTTCTCGTAATCGTGGAGACGGTTTGGATTAAGTCACCGTCTTCTGTGGGTTTTCTACTCCTTCTAGTTTTTTCCATCTTTTTGATTAATCCGGTAGTTAGTTGTGTTCCGTGTTCCTTCTCTGGGGTCGTGGCTTGGATTTCTGCAGTATCTTCAGTGGCCCTAGTTTATTGAGAGAAGCGCGTCCTCGTCCCCTCGCTCCCTGCCGCTATGGGCGGGTCACAGTCACGGTGGCCGCGCAGTGCCGCGCCCAGTGGGCGCTCCTGTCGGGTGTGCAGAGCGGCGGGTGGGCACTGTCCCCTCCCTCAGCTTCCGCCAGGGGCGTGGCCTTCCGCCCCGAGACCGGCTTCTCCGCCTTTCCCGTGACGATGACGCGTCCCCGCAGCGCCCGCT
>NW_011889048.1:975378-976564 GCF_000151845.1 Pteropus vampyrus
CTGAGCCCGGTTCCATGACCCGTATTCAGTCCGTTTTGGTAAAGGCGCCTTTCCCTGTGCTTGTATTTGAAGTGTGTTTCCCGTAAATGCCTTTCAGGAGCGTGTTCGTTCCAGTTACGTTTTGGACTATTTTTCTCGTAATTGTGGAGACGGTTTGGATTAAGTCACCGTCTTCTGTGGGTTTTCTACTCCTTCTAGTTTTTCCATCTTTTTGATTAATCCGGTAGTTAGTTGTGTTCCGTGTTCCTTCTCTGGGGTCGTGGCTTGGATTTCTGCAGTGTCTTCAGTGGCCCTAGTTTATCGAGAGAAGCGCGTCCTCGTCCCCTCGCTCCCTGCCGCTATGGGCGTGTCACGGTCACAGTCACGGTGGCCGTGCAGTGCCGCGCCCAGTGGGTGCTCCTGTCGGGTGTGCAGAGCGGCGGGTGGGCACTGTCCCCTCCCTCGGCTTCCGCTGGGGGCGTGGCCTTCCGCCCCGAGACCGGCTTCTCCGCCTTTCCCGTGACGATGACGCGTCCCCGCAGCGCCCGCTTGCGCTCCGTCTCGCTCTCCCTTGGGAAGAGCCCCCCGTGGCCCTGGCCTCCAGACGTGCCGCTTCCTCTCACTGGGGAACCGCTCCGTCCTGTCGTTTCTGTGAGTCGGGCGCTCGTCTTACTGTTTCCGCTGAAACCCCCGTCTGCCTCCCCCTCGGCCGCTTTCGTTTCTCTCTTGTCGCCTTGCGGTCTGACTGGGTGAGCCCAGGGGTGGTGTTCGTCGTGTTTACCACCCACGTTCCTTGGACGTGTCGTTTGGTGTCCGGTATCCGCTTCGGAGAACTCGAATTCTTTCTGGTCTGAGGCGGCGTGGCCACTGCTCGTCCGGGCCGCTGTTAAGCTCGCTCACACATCCACAGTTGTGCATCCCACGCAGTTGTGCATCCCACGCAGTTGTGCATCCCAGGTCTGGAAAGGCCCCTGTGGTTCTTGAAAGTCCCGCCCCGGCTGCTCGCTCTGCTTTGCCCACGCAGTTGTGCATCCCAGGTCTGGAAAGGCCCCTGTGGTTCTTGAAAGTCCCGCCCCGGCTGCTCGCTCTGCTTTGCCGGCGCTGCGGGCTCACTGCCCCCGTCCCCAGTTCTCGTACCGCGTGCTCGGTAGACGGACCGCGGCTCCAGGGCGCTGCCGCTTGTCTCCGGAGAGGGCCTGCTGCCCGC
>NW_011889048.1:977185-979852 GCF_000151845.1 Pteropus vampyrus
GTGGTCGTTTCTGGTCCCCGTGACTCTTCTCCGGACAGCTAAGAGGTGCTGGCACTGGGGCTTCCCTGAGCTCTCCCCTCTGCCTCTTCCTGGTCGCATTCCCCCTCCCAGCTGGGGCTCCCCCACAAGCGGGTTTCAGGCGAAGTCGACATTCTGTCTCCGTGGTGCACAGGGACTCGCCTCCGCCGCGCAGAGCACACGGCTTCGTGGCGCGCGGTGCCGTGAGCGGAGTGGTTGTGGCCTAAGCGACACCCCGGGGCCCAGGTCTCACTGTCGTCATCAAGTCGCCTCTTCACACTGGTCCCTCGGGACTCTGCAGCCTCCCTGCACCCGTCACAGCCTCCCTCCCAGAGGCCTCGCTCAGAAGACCTCCTGCAGGAGGCCGCCCTGTGTTTCCTGGCTGGGAAGCGCCTGGCCGACTCCCACAGCTTCCCGCCCTTGGCGGTCATCCTGACCTGGCCTGGACAGGTGCAGAGGGGTGGGCCTGGGCCACAGACCACACACTCCCATCAGTACCCGTCCTCTGGAGCTGTGCCAGCCAGCCTGGCAGAGGCTTGGCGGGGGGCCCTGTGCTCTCCTGGCCAGGTGTGGACCACGGGCCCCAGCTGACCCTGGTCCCCCCGCTGCACAGTGTACGAGAACGAAGACCAGCTGCTCTGGGACCCCAATGTCCTCCCGGAGAGGGAGGTGGAGGAGTTCCTGTACCGCGCGGTCACGCGGCGGTGGCATGAGATGCCCGGCTCGCAGCTCCCGGCGGGGGAGACGGTGAAAGACAGTGAGCAGGTAGGCAGGGTGCTGGGCGGACGAAGGCCCCCACCGTCCCCGCCTGGGGGTGGTGTGAACACCTTATGTCCCCGCCCGATGGTGGTGGGAACACGGCTGGTGCCCAGGGGTGAGCAGGTGGGAAGAGGCTCTCGCTCCCGCAGGCACTGTACGAGCTGGTGAAGTGCAGCTTCAATGCGGAGGAGGCCCTGCGGAGGCTGCGGTTCAACGTGAAGGTCATCCGAGGTGAGCGCCCGCCCTGCCTGACGCACCCTCGGCAGCCGCCCGTTCTGGGCAGTGCTGACGCCCCCCCTCCCTGCTTGCAGACGGGCTCTGCGCTTGGAGCGAGGAGGAGCGCAGGCACTTCGAGCACGGCTTCCGCGTGCACGGGAAGAACTTCCACCTGATCCAGGCCAACAAGGTGAGGGCGCCGCCCGCCCCACGCCGCCGGGGGCCCGGGCTCCAGGGGGCCGGCACGGGACGCCCTCCGCCCCACGGCACGAGGTCGGGACTCCGCTCACCAGGCTCCTGCGATGCGACCGGGAAAGCCCCGCTTCCTGCCTCGCAGGCTGCATGCCCCTGTCACCTTGCCCTGGTCTGCTCTGCCAGGCCGCGCCCCGTCCCCCAGAGGAGGCCGAGTTGCAGGAAGGGTCCTGCTCGCAGGTGAACCTTGGCAGACGTGCCGTCTTCCGTTCGCTGCTGCGGTCGTGGGCACTGCCTGCCTCGCCCCCTCCCTGTAGCAGAGCGTGTTGGCTCAGCCCCCATTGCTGATGCTACAGCGCTGACCCCGGTCTGCACCCCACCCTCGGCCCCTAGCCCTGGGAGCACGGGGCTCCTAGTTCGGTCAGACCAAGGAAATAGCTTCTTCCTGCCACCTGTAGCAAACATCCAGGACCAGAGGGACTGCCAGGTGCCAATTCTCTGCCCTCCCCTGGGCCCGAGTCCCCCGTCCTCCCCTAGAACAAGGTTCCTCTGCCTGGGCCACTGGCTGGATAGGTTCCCCTGACTGTCAGAGCCCGAGTCTCCGGTCTGTCTCCCTGCAGCCCCCCCCCCTCCTCTCGGTGGTGTCCCTGTCTTTCAGGGGCAGCCTCGGCCCCTTCTCGCTGCTCGTGGCGACACAGCCTGTAGAGAAGTGGGCCGGGCTGGCACCTGGCTCACGTTTGCTGCCTCATATCCTGTCCTGGGAGGTTGAAGTCAAGGAGGTGCCTGTGCTGGGCCAGCGTGGGGACAGGGCGGTGCCCGGCATTGTCTCCGGCAGCACTCGGTCCTCTAGGCAGACCAGCGCCACGGGGCGGCTGCTGCGAGCAAAGTCTCACTCGCACCGACTTCATGTGCCCGTCCCCGGTCACCACGCGCGTTTTCAGTTTGCACCTGCGCTGGTGCAGTGAGGCTGGGACGCCTCTCCCGGTCATAGGGGACAGCGCCTGTGTTCCCCGCTCCCCCCCACCGCCCCGGGTCCCAGGCCACCCTGGGCTCCGGTGTCTGTCCTTGTCCTGGGACCAGCAGGGTGCTGTGTGTGGGCCTTCCAGAGGGGCACACGACCCTTGCCGCCCCATGGGGCTTGGCCAGGTGGCATCCAGCCCCATGTCCGCCCTCGTCTCTGGGCGCTCATGTGTGAACGGAACCGGGTTCGTGAGGCCTAGTGCAGCCCGGAGCGGCGCCCCTGTGCTCAGGGATGGCTCTTCTGGGGTGCCGGTGACGCTCGTGGCAGAAGCGTGCGGCCGGGCCCTATGCCACCCTCTCTGGGTGGGGCCTTGCCCCTGCTGTTGTTTCTCTGCTGGGCTTGTGACAAGCGGGGGGACCAGGTGGATGCTGCCTGGTGGTCTGGGGCAAAAGACGGACCTAGTGTGAAGGAGGGGCCCCGTGCGGGCAGGCGGCGGGGCGGAGCCGGCGCATCGTCACGCT